>NC_056732.1:1744942709-1745205209 GCF_019279795.1 Protopterus annectens | reverse complement strand
GCACCTTGCACACAAAACAAGAAAAATACATGTGTTCTTTGATACACCTTCCTGACTTTATTATATTCCTTGTATAATACAGCACACTTGTTAGGCTTAGAGCACATTTTAAATTTATTGTTTGAACATTTTTCCAGTAGACAATGAAACAAAATGCATGAACAATGTAATGACAAAACTGCCCAATTCAGGACATTTCCATCATAAAAGTCTACTTACACACACACTTATATATATATATATATATATATATATATATATATATATATATATATATATATATATATGTGTGTGTGTGTGTATACATATATATATATATATATATATATATATATATATATATATATATATATATATATATATATATATATATATATATATATATATATATATTTCAGTTTCAGTTTTTTGCTTGACTTACTCTGATTTGTGTTAGCAGACCAACTCAATAGCTGTAAATGCACAACAAAATAAACTAGGTGAACTGCATGTTTTAAGATAGCCATTTTTTAGTCCAAGTACTGACAGACCCTCTCCTTCATTCATCCTGAAGCATCAACACTATCATTGTAATCCAGGTGCTGTTAAATGGCCACTCTTGCTTCTCCACTGTCTGCAGTCAAAAAATATGCATTTTATCTTGAATGCTGGAAAATGTACTGTACTTTTTAAAAAATATTTCTGTTATAATGCAGCACAGAACATAATAATTATGATTTTCTGTTCCTGAATTTGGGTTAATGATATTTTTGCTCTTTCCACTGAAGCACAAATGCTACTGTGCATGACATTTTCTCACTTCTGTTATATCTGTAGCTACACTCTTTACTTGTTACACCTACCCCTTTAAAAAGTATAACAACACAGTACAGTATCAGCAATGCATCTACATACTGCGGGAGTAGAACCCACAGCCTTATGCATCAAACGCAATTATTTAACCAGTTATGCTATTAACAATACAAGCAGACTCAGCATAAGCAACACTAAACTTCTCTTCCCCTGAAGTTCTCAGCTCCTTGAAAAATCCATTTGACACTCAACTGTATCTCTCAACTTTGCAAAACAAGAAATCTGGAAAAAGCTAAAATTTATTTGGGGGGGGGGGCAAAACCCTAAAAACCAGGGACACATTTTAAACATTGCTTGTATAATTTTGGAAAGTTGTTAGAATAAAATGCTGTGCTACCACCATGCATTTCACTGCCAAGTCTTGAACCCAGGACTTTGGGCACTACAGTAAGAGAAACGTACCACTGTGCCAAATTAGCAGTTTACTTAACAATAGAAAGACTGAAACTTAAATGGCTATCATTTAGTGAATTCAGTTCTCACTTCTCACTATAGTTCGCAACCTCTTAGCACAAAAACCTGACCAAAGCCAATTATGGGAGAATACAGAATTCACTTCTTACTTGTCACCATAGCTCTCAACATCTTAGCACAAAAAACCTGGACAAAGCCAATAATAAGGGAATACAGAATTCAGTTCTCACTTCTCACCATAACTCTCAACCTTTTAGCACAAAAAACCCGGACAAAGCCAATAATGGGGGAATACAGCCTCAAAAATAGGGACAAATTTCAAATACTGTTCTTATAAACTTAAACATTTGCTAGAATAAAAGATTTTGTGTTACCATTTATTTTCTGAAGAATATGGAGTCTGAAATTCAAATGCTTTTCATTATTTAGTGAATTCAATCCTTCACTGAAATCCAGACCAGAAAACCACAGATTTTATGAGGAACAGAAGAAAAATATGAGGCATAAATCTGTAAAATTTTCAAAAGGGGTGGTGGGTAGGGACTTTAGGCTCTTGTTACCTGTACCCAAGGTACAAGGTTTGAGCCTGAGTATCTCCTCTAGCCACCAGGTATTTGTCTCATGACAAAGCTCCAGCCTTGCATCTCTTCCATAGTGAAAATGGTGGCTTCTTCCAGCAGCCTATTCATGAAAATGGCCCTGCGCCATATTCAAAATGAAACAGATTATTCCGTAGCATAGAGCTCCAGCCGTGCATCTCATCTATAGTGAAGCTTCTTCCAGCAGCAAAAATGGCCCTACAGCATAGTCAAATGAAAACATGGCTTCATCTGTATTCCTGCTAAGGAACCTTGCCACAGCCAGAAATGTATGCATGATGCAGGTTGAGCTTCAGTTCAATTCCCACAGGCTGGCAGGCCATTTCATGGAACTGAAATCATCGTGCATGTGATGTGATGATGTCAGCTTGAAACAAAACAGGAAATAAGATTTTAAAATAAGCACTGGGAAATTCGGAAATTAGGGGTGTCACTCGGGAATCATGGCGCTCCAATATTTGGACCCCAAAACTCTGTAAAAATCAAGTAATTTGGTATGGTTGGGAGGTATGACAAGGCCTCATACAGGTATGTGAAGAATCTCCATGGGAATACCAAGAATTGTTATGAGCTACTAGACAATGGTACCTCTCAGACTGAGCCAACAAATAATGCCAATATACTGGCTGGCATCTTGAGTGCAAACTTTACCCCTCACTCCCCTCCCAAAGGATCAATCATAATACTAGTACACCACCAGGCACCCAGTATTACTGCAGCACAGGTTACAACACCACTGTTCAAGGCCATAAATACAGCTTCTATGGGATGTGAGAATATTGCTGGCTGTGTTCTACATGAACTACAGAGTGACCTGGCATGTTACCTGTGTGCCCTGCGCAAGCACGGCCTCACCTCAGGCATTGTCCCTACTGAATTGTGCACTGCTACAGTCACCACTCTCCACAAACAAGGTGTAACTACAGACCCTGGGAAATACTGCCCCAACTGCCTGACAAGTCTGTTATGCAAAGCTGTGGAATGCATCATCATGCACCTAATAAACAGGGATATGGGAATCTGCAGACTCAGGAGCCCGCACAGTTTACCTTTATGAAGGGTAGGTCATATCTGCTCATTGAATCTGGTCAACCTCTTGCCGTCAGTCACCTGAGCTGTGGAAGAAGGCAAGGTGACACATGCAGCCTACATTGAAGTGGTCAAAGCCTTTGATGACATTTCCCACTCACTAAGCTCGGCATTAACCCCTATATCACTAGGTGGGAACAGACGCACAAACACAGGGGTTGATTGTACATACTGCTGTCATACATTGAGACAGTTGCAGATGTCACTGGGTTTGTTGTAACATCCTTTATGAGGAATATGATGTTGGTAATACCAATAGATGTGAGTATTTACTGACTGTATTCCCTACAGTCCACAACTGATTTACCAAAGACACCAACTGTCTGGTGAATGCACAAAATATGACAGGCAGACATGTGGCCAGTCTGTGGACAGTGTGGCACTGGATAGGTATGTCAGAGACATATCACTGTGAGTCATGACGTCACACACTAAATGCATGTCCACATAAACCCTGTCAATCTATCAATCCACCATGTGTATAACAGCACTGATGACATAGAATCTGTTCACAAATCTGGGGATATGTCACCCATGTTTGTTGGCTGTCTCCACATGTACTGTCCTGTGGTGTATTGCCACCCACTGTATATGAATCTGTAGGCCACCACCTCTGTAATGTCCCACACACAGGCAACGGAATGGGGCAAGTCCCACATTAAGGAATGTACCATATGTCGGAACTAGCAGCAGTGTCCAGGTCCACAGTACAATACAGTGTGGGTGCCTACATAGTGGTATAGCTGTAGCAATACCTGACATCTGCACATCTGTACAGAGGACAGACAGAAAGTAGATAGCCATCAGGTTATGCATTAGGATGAATGTTTTGAAAGATACACTTCTGAAACTGAAAGGTATGCCATTATTACATGACAGCAGTCCTTAATGGCATGCCCAAAGAACTTAGTAGTCTACAGTTAATATCAACATATCAGATCAATATCCAATAGGAGATACATATAAACATACAGCTCAAACACCTAGAACAAGATACTCAGTAGTTAGAGTCCAGCTGTGCATGCAAGGGTATATGGTTCCAGTACTACAATCTGCAATCTACTCTTACTTGAAAAAGCACTGTTAAAAATACTGACATAATGATACCATATGTGTTAAACTATTTCTGTCAACCAGTGCACTGTAGCTGGTGTAACATGCAAGTGTGACTGCATATAACCTGGGATAATACCCATGTAGGAAACAAATCCAAAGAGAAAAGACTATGGTACTATCCATGTATATCCAGGTGTCCCATACAGTATACTCACACCCCTTGCTACTGTAATGACAGCAAATAGAAGCATATTATGTGGAGGGAATTAAGCACACTTATTAAAGATGTCATTACCCTGTTATTTTATCAGACTGGAATGTGATCACTGGTTACCAGGGCAAAGCTATGCTTAACAGGTGTAAGCATTGCTTAAATGTAAATGCTAAGCATATTTGCGCACTGGTAAGCGAAGTCTACACGGTATATACGCCTAATCATTTAACCATACTTTAGCATTGCTTACCGTCATGCAAACACGCTCAAAGCTGCTCAAAACTGCCTTAACCACTCTATATCCAACAGTCATTGTTCTGCCTAGCAACAAAATAAACAGCCCTTTTAGGTCTTGCATCCAGGACCCTACACACCATAGCCTATGAAATATACCGGTAAGCCACCTCAGCTGTGTTGCTTCAGGATGTTTTCTTAAACATACTCTTCTTTACAGCCGGTTTACAATAGGGAAGAGACAAGTGTGCAATTAGGAAGGATTGGTATCTATAAAAATATATATTTCAATAGAAACATACATAAGGAGAGAGTGAGATATGTAAGAAGATCCATATATGTGTACAACAATATATAGATATATTACCAATAAATACTGATGTGTACATATATATATATATATATATATATATATATATATATGTGTGTATGCAAATATACACAGATATATATATATATGCAAATATACACAGATATATATATATATATATATATATATACATATATACATATATATATATATATATATATATACATACATACATACAAACATGCATGCATATATATATATATATATATATATATATATATATATATATATATATATATATATATATATATATGCATACATGTCCCAAAATGCCCATACAAACATATGCTGCTATTAGACCACCCACAACTGGGGCAGCATGCACAGTTGCATGCCATGACACTCACATCTGCCCTCTCCCACAGTCCAAATACATGAGTGAACAGTACACTGCTACAAAATCATGATAGGCCATACACAATGGCCAGACACACAACAATCTCTTAGCAAAACAAATAAAATGTCTGAATATAGCAATGAAAAATACAACCAGCCAGTAATTCACACATGTTTATTATTCTCTGATGTCTTTGCCAAAGCCTTCAAGGAGTAAACATCACCAGAAATACATGCCTTAATCTCAAGAAGCTATTAACATCTAATTACATAATTGAATACACAGCCTCCAATTACACTCATCATTTAACCCCCCATGGGATAAAGTATCACAGTTAATATTAATACATTGATGTCTGTACATAACAATTGTCCTTTTATGAATGTTTCATCACACTGAGAAATAGTTCCTTGAGACCCACTAATGTCCCTATGGTGTGACTTATTCAAATGTATAGCTATAGAACTGACATATTTCTTATCAGTAATACATCTGACATGTTCTAACAGCCTAGTTTTAAAACTTGTTACTGTCCCCCACATAAAATATGTTACAAGAGCATTCTCTATATACCTACCTCTTGAATGTACAGACTTCAACATGTTTCACAGCCATTCCCCTCAGCAGGAATTACAGCACTAAATAATGATAGACCAGTATACCTATCCACCTACTACTGTATGACATCTGGACAAAGCCTGACATAATTGGTGGACAGAAGCCCAAATACATGGCCAAACATGAAAAATTGCTGTTATACACTGAGAAAGTTGCTGGTGTTACAGGGTTTGTTGTAACACATCTTTTCTGGGGGATATAAAGTCAGAAAAACAAATGGATGTTACCATTTACATAATGCAATCACCAGAGTATGCTACTGATTTGCCAAGGACAACACCTGTCTGGGGAACAGCCCATACATAGCAGGCTAACCTTTGGCCATTATGTGGATGGCTCTAAAGTTGAGAGCTATGCAGAGACAGAACTTTGTCAGACTGAAACCCATGCAGAAGTAGCATGTGCAGACAGACCCTGTTAAACTAGCAATATTTCAAACATATAACAGCAATATTCACATTCTGCTCCTAAGCCTTGAACCTTCCTCAACATTTAGTTGGCTTGTCTCCACAAGTATTGTTGTAAGAGGTAGTAGCTCATACACCTGCAGGATGCCTTCCTCACAATGAAGTACTCATTTATAGGAGTGTGTTGCCATGACATTGGCCATTGGAAGAACTACACAGCTGCTCTGCATGCAATTAGCAAGTGTGGATCCCCAATAGGTGCACAGGCTATCTCCTGGTCATGGGCATCGCCTACAAAAGCCATGCTGCCACCTATTCAAACCAGCTCTATCCCTGTAGTGAAGAGAGAGAGAGAGAGAGAGACAGAGACAGAGACAGAGACAGAGAGAGAGATAAATGAAGCATAAAGTGGAAAGGAGAAGAAAGAAAAAAGGTAAGTGAAACATGTAAGCAAGTAAAGTGTATGACATCAAATTCTTTTGGAATTTTGGAACTGACTGGATTGTTTATTTGGCTACCTGCAAATGTTGAGCCATTTATGTTGATCAGACTTCTCATCCACTAAGAATACGTATGTCTGAACATTGTAGTGATATACGCAATAAACATGATACTAATACCCTATATAGGCACTGCCTGATGCATACAAATGCAGAATTTCGTTTTATGATTATTGACCGAATTGCTGGTAATAGGAATAACATCCAGGGATGGCATAGCATCCTGAATAGGAAAGAAACATTTTGGATTATAATGCTGGGGGGGGGGGGGCTTTTCCCACCTGGACTAAATGACCATTTATAGTGCTTTACTTTTTTCCTGCATGTATTCTTTGTAATTATGTTGTACTTCTATTCTATGTATAGAATTACAGTTATTTTCTGTGCTTAATTGAAGGAGGTGTTGCTTTTATCTGTGCTGTGAGGGGGGCTGCTCTTCCCATTGGTGGATGGGTCTATTTATGTAAGAATGAGCATTTACTGTGAAAAGGTATTCCACTGATGAAGGCTATCTTGCCAAAACCGGTATGGACAATAAATTACTTTAGCCATTCTTATGGCATGATTTGATTCTATTTGCTGTATTTTGTGCCTTTTTTTCACCCATATGCTGGCCATTAGTGACTGTTTCCATATTTGGTTTGGCCCTGCATTGCCGTACGTGCAGAGCGTGTTCACTTTGCAGTCTGCTTCTGCTCTGCTGGTGGCTGGGTGCTGGCACTATCTTGTCGGTATACTGTGGATTTATCGCATCAGTGTGTTTACGTCCTCTTGGCTGGATTAAGGTCAGTCGGACCTGTTGGATGTATATATCTTCATTTTTATTCATCTCCTTCTAAATCAACACCAGCATTTTCTTTTTGGAGTATAGTTTGGTCATACAGGAATTCTCCCTTGCATTTATCATGACTCAAGATGGCAGTGTGAGCTGTGTTTTTTTGGGACATTTTCAATATTTCAAAGCTCGTTCTTTTTTGGGTCTTCATATCTGTGAGGAACTTTATAAATATAAGCGGGCATTACCAATGTCATGATCAGGTACTGTTGGTTTATTTTTTATCAGTGCAGTGAGGAAGTAGCATTTTGGAACTAACGGTCAGGCTGAATCGGGCCTAGGACGTCCGTTATAATTACAAGTGTCACAGTTTGTTTTTTTATGGACTTTATATTGTATGTATACTGAATGGGGGCTCGTGGTCATTAGAACTATCAGTTGGCGAAGTAAGCTGAATTTTGGACCTCCCTACTATTTTCCTGTTCGTTTTTCACTATATTTTTTGGGGCATCACATTAGTGTGGATTACATTTGTACATAAGTATTTTTTGCTTATGTTGTGTGTAGATACTGTGTAGAAACTGGTTACTGGGACAATTTGGAAGTGATCGTTTGGAAGCCTGAGGATTAATTTTATTTGTGCTTGGTGCATCATTACATTCTGGTATCTGGGACTTTTGCTTCATGGCATTTTGCAATTATACAACTTTTGTTTTGTCCAATTCCATTTGGGGTTGAATACGCCTAAATTTATATCCTGATTATGATGTTTTTTGGACTTTAGTGTGCCTACAGGTTACAGGTGATTCTACTTTATCTATGCCTAGTCATATTTCTTATATTTTATTAGGAGTTCTTCTAATCTATGGGGCTATGAACAATTATTGAACGGAATTTTGGAATCGGGGACTTATGTGGCTTGATTCATGATTTATGGTTAGACTTATGTGTTCCATATTACCCTGTTTTACCATCAGATCTCATTGACCATTATGGTGTAATACTTTGAAAATTATATAACTCGGTCAGGGATTTATAATATATTGAATTGCTCTGTTTATGCAACAATACATTTGGCAATATGTTCAATGTTTGTTTAATTTAATGGGATACACACGCCCAATAGCTCTATGGCACTATATTAACAACATTTGGGTGATCGCTAACCTTAATTTAGCAGATGTCATGGTATGCTGTTCATGTATATCGTTTTCCTGATTGTGCTATTTAGGGGAATTGTTTCAGGGGTGTGTACAGGATTTGAAACATTCATATGTTATTGCATTGCTTTTAGTTTTTCATATTTTTGCAGACCCTAGTGGCTAACAGGTTGATGGGATCAGTATCAAAGCTGGCCCTGGTATAGGCTGTTTTGTAGTAACAGTGTGGTTAGATCCCTACTATACTTAACATACACACTTAGGCACAAGATTTCAATAACTGACCAACTGATTATCGCAGAAAGTTGAGGAGGGGGACACCCTCGCTATAGGTGTGAGTGATATTTATCAAGGAATACTATATTTAGTTGATGGTTGAATATGTAGGAATGGTTATACTTTTTTAACCTTCCTGTCTATATATGCTGTGTTTTTGCTTATTTGAATATAAACCATAATACAAGCGATAAGGTCTGCTATAGGGCCCGTTGACACTTGTACTTATCTGTGTTTCACCAAGTCTTTTAATTTCTTATGTGAATTTTTATGGCTATAAAGTGGATACATTGGATGGATCATTGAATCTGGCCAGGTAGTGTTTCTGGTCACTATGCCACTATAGGGTTGGGATATTACATTTTTTATACCAATTGACTAGATGGAATGGGCACATGTGGCTCCGATAAAATCATTTTGAGGTTATTGGTTGGCTTTTTTAGTATTGAACCTAAGGTCGACCTTTGTCAATTTGCAGCTAGAATTCTGGTCTCAGAAAATTTATTTTGGGTGCTGTGTTACACAGTTTGGGATTACTTTCCCTATTGATTTCTTGTACTAGGTTCCCTCTTTGGGGGGGGGGGTTCATATGTCTTTGGGATATTTATAGTTGTTTGAATTTGAGTTTCCTTTGGTTGCTTGTTTGGACAAGGTTACTGAGCCTCTGGTGGCATCCTAGTTCACTGCTTTCCGTTGGAATATTATTTGGCTGGATTGTGAACTTATTGTCATGGATCTTGAAACTATTTTGAATGGCCTATGTGCCGATAGAAATGTTTGGGATCTCAAATGAGAATGGCATTGACAAGTATGCTTCTAACATGGATCCAGTTGACTACAGCAATCTGGCATTAAGTAAGCTTGGTAGGGGGATGAAAACCCTCAGAACAAATATTTGGCATCTGAAGATCTTCAGAGCCTATGAGAACAAGGACATTATGCTGAGAAGACTCCACTGATGAAGGCTATCTTGCCGAAACTGGTAAGGACAATAAAATTACTTTAGCCATTCTTGTGGCATGATTTGATTCTATTTGCTGTGCTTTGTGCCTTTTTTTCACCCATATGCTGGCCATTAGTGACTGTTTCCTCATTTGGTTCAGCCCTACATTGCCGTACGTGCAGAGCATCTTCACTTTGCATTGTAACATAATAGCCTACTTGTGACTGTTGGACATCTTCCAGGTTATCACAGTGATGCCAAACCCTACTGTGCAATCAATGTACTAATGTATGGTGCAGCTATATTAATACAGTATCAATAGTGATGTCCCTTTTGACACCCATTTAAGTATGCCATTGTCCAGACATACTGCTGTAACAGGTTGAGAAGTATGATTGAGCAGTAAGACTGTAAATACAGTGTGCCATACTAACATTCAACAGAAATGTATACCAGGTATCCCCTGAGCACATGTATGTATGCTGGAAGGTGCAAAACTAATCACATGGGTTTCAAGCAGTCAGGTAATTTGGTTGTGCATGTTGCACATGTGTGTAATATTAGTGTCAGTGGATACAACAGACATATATGTGTACAGCTACTGGTGGTTGCATTTCCCCTGACACTGATGTGGAAACTGGAGTAGGCATGATTATCAGGTATTATTCAGAGAAGTGTCCACCTGTGTTATGTCCCTCTGTCCATGCCTACCACTACCAGCTATATCAATACCTATATGCAGTGGATATCAAAAGTGTACACACCCCTGTTGGAATGACGGGGTTGTGTGCCTTATGACAATCAGGCCACAGAAGATCATGTCACAATGTTTCTCATCTTGAATGTGACCCATAACCTGTCCAATTCCATGGAAATACAATCAAAGGTGTTTCTAGGAAGGTAAGCAACTACTGCCAAGTGAAGATGTGCCATGATGTTAGAGTCCTGACCAAGACGGATGAATGCTGTAACCATCTCAAGAGGTGTATGCACAAGTTTAAGGGTGTGCACATTCATTCGACTTGCTTATTGTACTGAGTATTATTTCCATATGTTTTCACAGACCAGATTGTTATGTTTTCTATTGGACTGTACAGGCTATAGGTCACACTACAGGTGGGAATTGTTATGAAATGAGTTATTGTGGTGTCATGTTCCAATTACACAAATACCAGGCAGTGTATCAGGGGTGTGTACCCTTTATATCCACTGTAGCTATATGGACACAGCAGTACCTGACCTGTATAGCCAGCTTCCATCAGGACAGCAGCAAAACACAAACCACATAATAGGTTGCTACATTGGCTGTACAGGGACACATAGGTGTAGGCAACAACTTTGAAGCAAGTCCACCTATATCTGAGCAAGCAGGTAAGTTCACAGGTGATGTCCTGTAGGGCTGACTATGACTATGAATCGGATATATCCATACCACCAAGGACAATTGCAACTGTATTTCTATGTATGTTGTAAGTCTCAGATGAAACAACACAATTCACCCTGTACTGGGGGTAAATAACACCTCATACAGACTTGCCATGGATATAGGCAACCTGCATCACACAGGTTAGGTGGGAACATTGCCACCCTGTCCACCCCAGTCATACATGGAGATATGCACATCAACTGCACTCCCCGCAGCAATGGTGAGCATGTACATATTGCCTACTGATGGCAACAACAGCATATCAACATGGGGCATAATAACATCAGTGTCTGCCTCCTACAAGAACTCAGGCATGTGCTTAGAACTCCATTGCACACCACAGTCAAACACAGACCTGCCACCATACACACACCATCTACATGGAAGATGACCACTGTCAACCCTCTACACAGAAATGACTGGAGGATAGAGGATTATGCAGTCAAGTGTCCAATATTGGGGGGAATAAGATAGCTCAGGGACAGGTATGTAATGCAAGCTGCTATAGCCATGATAGCTTGGGGGGTTCCAGTGTATCCTGGATTATTTCCAAGTAATATCCACTGGTGATGTTTATTTTGACAACAGTATAACATCCTGTGACCTTTTCCTGTTTATATCTTCCAGGTAACATGCAGCATGCTCACCTACCAGCATTCTCTGTTTGGGAAAACAGACATTATCACTCAATATGTGATTAGACATTATGCCTTATCATGTGGACAGAGAGCAGAAGATGTGCAGGAGAGGACTGCCCTGTGGAACAGTATGATCCACAGGGTAAATGATGCCAGCCTGCACAGCAGAACTTATGTGCAAGCGCAGCATCAGGCCACCGACCTCAAATGCCATGCCCATCAATGGGCTGTTGCTGTAGCGAGTGACCGGCTAGCCACAGGTGGGGGCCCAGCCATCCAGCCCCCACTGATACCCACCAAGGAGCTCCTCACCACACTTGGGCCACACGCCGAATGCACAAGCCATGACACTGAGGGAAGCATTGTTTAGCTGGGTTGCACACACACACTATATGAGGAGCATGCAGGTAAGGTCCCAGTGGGGATTAGTACACTAATGTATTAGACATACATATATCTGTATTGTATCTACATGCATGTGTCAGGTCTGATTGCAGTTGTGGATGGGGTTTTCTAATGCACAGAGGTGCACATCTTTTGTGAGGACAGGACATTGTGTATTATTGAGGTTAATACTGTAGATGTGCAGACATGCTGCATCCATCCTATACCCAGGACACATGTGCGTCTGCTGACAATAACTCCTTCTTACAGCTACCTAGGACCCTCTGGTCTGCATATGGGTCAGCAGCCTGAAGGTGGTGAGTATTGCATTGTTCTGTTGTTGCCTGGAAATACCCCAGGCATGTGAAGTGCATGCAATTTACCATGCACACAACCATTAGTGATAGCTATATTGCTTTATGTAGTAGCTATATTGCTATATTGTGCATGTTCACTTGTGCTGGGGTTAACTGTAATGCATCACAGTGGTCATCACTGGGGCCTATCTGACATGAATTCAACATTCCTGTAGCATACCTCACAACTTGTCAGTGCCAAGATGTCTGGACAGAGGCCAGCAAATTGTGCTGGACAAACGGCCTAAGGTAAGGTAATGCATGACACATTACTGGTATACAGTGCATATAAATTGTGTACACACCACTGTTATGATGCAAGATGCTCCTGTTACATACTAATTAGGACCACAATATGACAGTCCACACCTCTTACAGCCTTTAATGTGACCCATAACAGGTAAAGTTCACTTGTAAAGCCAAGCATCTGTACTCATGTATTGCATCTACAAGGTAGGCCACCTGTGAGGGGGCAGACATCCTATCAGCATGATGTTTCAGACAGGTATGATACCTCATGCTACCATATGTGTCAGTACAGTACACTTATTGTGGCCTACTTGGCTATAATATCACATACATGGGCATTGTTAAGGCACACAGACCACTTTCAACCATGTATAGGTTTCAAACATATGGATATTCCAGACACATCTGTACAGAGGACTGTACAATAGTTTAATCTGCTTCATGTGAGGCAAATGCTGTCACCACACTATATAAAGTAATGGCAGGAGGAGGTGGTCACCAGCCATGTATGGTATAGATGTTAAAATGGTATAAGTCACACATAATATGATCCTCACACACACACACACACACACACACACACAGTTGTCAGCATTAGGATTACAACTCCTGCCTATCTAGGTATTTCTACTATAGTGCTATGCAGTTATGAGATGCGCCACAGAGCTTATACATTTCCACCTCTTCCAAAGGTACTTCTAAAGTGGATGACATCAACAGGTCTACTAAATTGGAGTGAAGGGAAGTGTAAAGGGTAGTACACAGGTCAAACATGACCAGAGCCAGACAGTACATAATTCACATGCACTTGGCAGTATTGGAATTATAATTCCTGCCTATCTAGGTATTCCTACTACAGTGCTACACAGTTTTGAGATACACCACAGAGATTATACATATCCAACTCTACCAATGGTACTTCTGAGGTGGATGACATCAACAGGTCTGCTAAATTGGGGTGAAGGGAAGTGTAAAGGGTAGTACACAGGTCAAAAATGGTATGAGTCAGACAGTACATGATTCATACACACTTGCCAGTATTGGGATTAGAACTCCTGCCTATCTAGGTATTCCTACTATAGTGCTACACAACTATCAGATGTGCCACAAAGTTTATACACTTCCACCTCTTCCAGAGGTACTTCTAAGGTGGATGACATCAACAGTTCTACTAAATTGGAGGGAAGGGAAGTGTAAAGGGTAGTACACAGGTCAAAAATGGTATGAGCCAGATAGTACATGATTCACACACACATACATACACACACACCTGCCAGTTTTGGGATTAGAACTCCTGCCTATCTAGGTATGTCTACTATAGTGTTATGCAGTTACCGCATGCGCTACAGAGCTTACTGATATGTCACATGGCCAAAGATGCTGATAACTGCACAGCTGTGGTAGAGTATTACAGGTGGCAGACAGTCTGCCTTCTGTTCCACCCGTACATCTTGCTAGTTCTTTCTGTCTTGCACTTCAACTAGCATTATGGCTTGACACTTCACCAGGTTATTGTATCATGAAGTGTGGCACACCTGGGAGCTGTCAGCAGTAATCATTCATCACAGATGTCACCCTAGTACTTGCTAGTTATGTCAACCAGTCCTGAAATGTTTGGAGGGCGGTTATCTGTGCTTTCCCCATTGACCTAGTGCATATGCCCATTCTGGGGCACTGTTGCAACTGCAGCATGTACACAGACAACTCTCCCCTCTAAACTCTGAACACTCAGATTTGTGAGGGTTACCCATATATCACTCAATGTGGACATACGCACTCTCCAGTAAAGACTGGGCTAGCAGGGCAAGAGGATAAGAGCAACACCTGCACACACCATGTGGAACACGTAACTCACCATGACACCCACTTTGACAGCCATGACATACAGTGAAAAGCTGCACACCCACCTTCCCAGAGGCACTCAATGGACATCTATCCAGACAGCTCAGACCAGCAAGTCCGACACCCACTCAGACACTGTGACATGGCACATGCCAAAGAACACATATTTAACCTACACAGTGTGACCCCAACCTAAGCCCCTAAGGCTGACCACCTTGCACAATACATTGATCATGGATGACTCAATATTGAGACAAATACATCCCACTCACTAGGTTGAATATGGAGCTGGTAACAGCCAAATATCAATCACATGCCAGCATCTAACACACGACACAGCCAGTCATGTCACTCCACAACAACTATGAGTATCACTCCGTATCCCTGTGGGTGTGAATGAATTGGGACACACCTCCCTGGAATACATGGCAGGAGACATAGTTGAACTCTCTGATTATGTGGTTCAGACAGGTGTGACAGTAGCCCTGGGTAGTATACCACTGTCACCCAGAATGATGCTGTGGTACTATCAGCAGATGGTTGACTGCAACATTGACTTATGTGTTACGTGTCATTCTCAGGGGATCCAGGACCTCTCTGCTTGGGATGCATGATTGACGGAACCCAATGACTTGCCATGCATGCCCTACACCTGTCACCGCTGGGTTGCCAGGTACTGGCTACGTGTCTTGAAACCCCATGGTGCCTTATTAGGCAGTGTTCCTAATGTTATTATCACCATAACAGCTACACATGTATGCATTCTGAGGGTCATACTGCTCAACAGTGGACATCTAACTGTCAGGATGCAGTCACTCATAGCAGTTGTTGGAGTGGAGGACACATGTCTGCTGTAAGGGAGAGGTGGTTCACAGTAGCAGACAGCAGACCTGCAGTATTAGGCTATGATGCATTCCACAGCTGTCAGCTCCCAAACATGGAACACACCACAACTCCACAGGTGGTGTTGTCTCATTATTCATTAGGGATAGGAACACCTCCAGACTAGTATCCCATCATAATGCATTGGAAATACGTTCGGTACAACTGCCTTGGGGTAATAGTGCTATCCAGACCATAGCCTGCTATGGGTCCACATCTATGTCCCTAGACTGTCAATGCACATTCCTCAACACCCTGCCATCTCTGATGGTCCAATGCAACACTGTCATAGAAAGAGTCTTCAACTACCGCTCCATCACCTGGGGAATGTAGCCAATTGCCAGTACAGTGGCCCACCACTTCTGGGATTCATCATTTCCATTGTCATAGACCAGCTCATACTGACCCCTAGTAGAGGATGCAACAACCTTGACCACTTAAATATGAGACCGTTGCTCATCCCCAGATGTCAATACCTGCATGGTGAGATTCACACAGTCTGTAATCAACATGGAACTCAACATGTCAGCCACACCCCCCACAAAGATAACCACCTGGCAAAAACTCTCCAAAGCTGACTTTGCAGCCATCAAGACAGGGGTGGATGTCTTCACTGCACCCATGGCAATGGGATGTAGCTGCATGACTGTGGAATCATACACACAGGCACTGTGCAAACAGAACAGGTACATGAATGCATGGTACTAGCCAGAGCCTACAGAACCCAGACACTGTCCTACAAACACTGGGAGACAATGTGATGGTCCTCTGCCATTACTAAAGTGTACATCAGAAGGGGGACACTGTTGCAGGGAAAGGCGGTGACCCATGACTGTTGACCTCCCTTATTAGCCTCAAACACAACTTTGGATCCCTCATGGAGTCCCCAACAGGTATCTATGGCAGTAGAGATGCAGCAGACACTGACAACAGTCACAACAGCCTTGATAGTTACATCAACAACCTCCACAATATTAAACACAAGTGCTGCAAGTTACTGCACAAAGCTAATACCTATCCTGAGATAACAGATATTGGCCACAGTCTTGACAACACATTCAGTGCCAGCTTTACCCATCTCTCCCCCCACAAGTGAAGTGCTGAGTGAATGTGTTCTCACATGCTGTATCCCATTTCTGTTCTAGACATCTGTGTGTCACCAAGATGTGGCCCTGCAGCAAGGCCACAGTGTATGGCAGTGTGGTGACACATCCACCATGTCATAAGCAGGGTACAGTATGTGCACGGTAATTCCCGGTCTGTAACACAGTGATTGCATATGCCCTCACAGATTATAGGGCTGAGAGTTGTACATAGGTACATGTTGATGTATATCTGTTGTAGAATGGAATATGGCACATGTTCTGGTTTGGACACACCTCCAATTGCTAATAACCACAGCCACAGGGGATAGTCATCAACCAAACACACTGGGATTACTATTCACACACACACACACACACACACACACACACACACACACACACACACACACACACACACACGTGCGCACGCATACACACACATGCAGACACACACACGCACACACACACTTGCCAGTACTGAAATCCATAGGTTCATTGCTTCATAGGTGTGTAGTAGGAGATTGGACCTGAAGGCTCTACAAGGCTAGCCGAAGGGAATACCTTGGCATCAGGCCACATGACAATAGTCCCCAGTGTGGCTCAGGAGTATAGTCACTGGAGTGGTCCCCAGGGGTGGATATTGTATTCCCCATCCACTCATCCAGGTTTCTATTGTGGGTGGCCAGTGATGTGCACTGATGTGCACTGCTTCCCATGTATGTAATCTATATTCCATAACATGGACAGTGTCTGGGTTGTGCACATGTCCCACATGCATGTTCTTTGACATGTGGAAGTGTACTTGAGGTCTCTGGGGCATGTTATGTGGACAGATTGGTATATTCTGATGTAGCATTCTTGACCACATTTGGTGAGACCTGGCTATTGACAGTATGATGCGGGTATTATGTGGAGTTAGTGGCATCTGTCCATACAGGGCATGTGCATAAGGCATGGTATTCCCTTTGTGGGGTACATTTGCAGACTCTACAGTTGTTACAGGCATCCAGTGGGGAACATGGCAAAAGGGCCACTGTACACATTGATTGGGCTACTGAGGGGATGGAACAGGGTGCTGGATAACACAAACTCAGTCAGGAGATGTAATGCATCAGAGTACTTTCTGATGTCAGTGGTACTGTTGTGGTCAACGGGCATGTAGTCCACTGCAATCACACCGTGGGTACTATCTGTGAGGCAATATGTGGAGGAACTACCAATATAGTGGTTGTTGCCTAGCCAAGTGTGTTTGTGTATGATACATGGGTGGAGAGTGGTCTCTGAGTAATAGAAGGGTTGCCTATATTGTTCACTAATCCATATTGTCACATTTACGGCTGTGGAGTGTCTACACCAACCTCTATGGTGTTTGACAACTGTTGGCCTTGTAATGTGGACATTGTGACATATACTAGGTCTTTAACATAATAATTTAGCAAACCCACCCCCCAATGGATCCTGTTATTACACAATCACACCGACCCCCACACAGGATACTGATGACAGACACCCACACACACTTGCCAGTACTGAGTTTCGAACCCCTACCTAGCTATGTATTGCTACTACAGTGTACTGCATTTATCACACACGCCACAGAGCTTACAGGATTGATGTTGTCCCAATGTACTTCTAAGGTAAGGAATATCACCAGCCCTTGTAAATACTGGCATTAGGTGATGTAGTGGGTGAGAGATTCCAAAAAATATTTTACCCTACACACACATTTACATTTGCCAGGGGTGAGGTTCAAACCTCTATTTAATTATCTTTTTGGACCACTATGTTACACATTTACCACATGCACCACCAACCTTACATGGTTTAGTGTTGCCAACTTGTACTTCTAAAGTGGATGATATCTGCAGGACTGCTAAAGTCAGGCACTGAGATGTGTACTGGGTGTAAAATCTTGGAGGTATGGACATACGTACACACACAAACACTTGACATGGACGAGATACAAACCTATACCTATGTAGTTATTGTGACTACATCGTTCTGCATTTATCACATGTGCCATGGAGCTTACATTTTGGATTGCTGTGCAAAGGCATCTTTGAAGATGAGTGACATCACTAGCTGTGCTAAAGGAGGGGTAAGGGAAGTGTTGTGAGTGTGAATGACTATAAAAATCAGGTCTCTACAAAGATACACACACTTTTTCACACAAACACTCACATTTACACAGTTTCCAGGATCAAGATACCTACCTACCTACCTACCTAACTAGTTTGCTATACTACAGTATTACGCAGTCATCACAAGCACCACGGAGCTTATATGCTGGGGAGCTGTCCAAGGGTATCTTTGAAGGTGAGTGACATCAGCAGCACTGCTGAAGGAGAGGTACATGAGATTTAGTGAGTGTGAATGGCCTCAACCACATTCATCTAGAAACACACACTCACACACAACTTTACATTTGACAAGACTGGATTACAACTGCTACATGGATACCTATTTGTACTGTAGTGTTACACAGTTATCACAAGCACCACTGACACTATAGGGCTGAGGGCTAACCAAAGGTATTTCTACAGTGAATGACATCAGCACATCATGTGATATAGGCCAATGGGATGTATAGTTAGTGGGACAGGCCTCATAATGGGATTCTCTTTGTCGCTGTCTTTCTCTTCCCCATGTCTCTGTGTGTGTATATTTGACATATTATATTATGTTGGCCTTAGATATGTGTGTGCATTCCTATCCAATATATGTGTGTGAAGTATCAATGGTGTACAATTGGGTGTGTGTGCACAGACAGCTGCGAATAACTGATATCTGTAGTCCACTGTGTTGTGAGACATGGGCTTCATTTCTTTAAGTGTAGGAGCATGCCAAGTATGACCTTCTATATTGAGTGTGTGCATTCATTTCAGGGAGGCTTGGACTCCAGTTCAGGGTTTTGTGTACTACAGCTACACCTAGCAAACTGTTTCTGCAGGGTATCTCTAGATAGGTTGCCAATATAGAGACACAATGGGCTTAACATACAGGGGATACTGTGACTATTGCTCTGTGCTGCTTGTGTGACATGTTTGCTTGTAGCATAGATATTTGGACATATGTACTGCTTTACACTGTGATGTGTCATGTCATTAACTACTGACAGTTATCATTTTTTGCTCACAGTTATTTACCGGGAAATACAAGATGAATGAAGCTGAGACCAATATTCTGAGGCATATAGACTACACATTCTGCCACACACCTGCCATTGTGGAGGGGTAGCTACAGACAATAGACTGCTGGTACTGTGTAAATGGTGTGGCACCTTGTTAGTATGCTGGCTGGGGTTCTCCTCCTTGTGTTTTATCAACTTCAAGGAATGGCCATATCCTGCTGGGGCCATACCTCTCAACTGTACAGATACACCCAGGTTATCCAGAGCCAGGACTCATATATCTGGTCAGTTTACCTCCATGTTGTGGTTTACAAGTGGTTTTGTGGCTATTCATTCATGGGTTTGGAGTCAGGAGTAGTATGGGTGGACATTAGAGTGTCAGACTTCACACACTCCATGACATCCATGCTTTTGCACTCCCCCCTCTGTTATTCTCTCCTCCACCTATCATTATGTCAGCAATATCTCAGAGGTATCCCTTTAGTTGGTCCTTTATCCCAGTAGTATTTATGGCCTGATCCACAGTCCTTGCAGTAGGGCATGGGGAGGCATGCTACTGGCATTTGTCAACATGGCCTTGCATTTGTTTTCTGTTTACTGTCAGGTTGTTAGTTGGGACCCCCTGACATTCTGTACATTGGCACTATGGGTGAGGCATGGGCCTTTGCCAGAGGACTGTTGGCCATTTGAGAGTGCTGCAGGCCATCTATTACTGCATTTCTACATAGGATTGTTGGGCAGGGGGTCCACACATGCAGACCTTAATATTCTAAATGACTGTACTGGTATTTCGGTTACTCTGTCGGTTTCCATTTCATATTGTATTGTGACCTATCATGCAGACAAGAGGCATATCAGTAGAGTACACATGTTAGCTCTTAAGAGCATATATTTCAGTTTCAGACTTCTTAACCTTCAGAACTGGAATGCAACTGCCAGACCTGTTGTAGTATGTCTGTGTAGGTCTGGTGGGGGGCTGTTCACTATTGCCATCATTTGGAGGCCTTAGCCCAGCCTTTCTTCATGATCATGTTCATCTGTCCTGCTGGATGTTGCTGGTGGTGGATATATGACCCTCACTGACATCCACGTTTGTGACCTATTGGCACCCACAGTTCTCTGGGCCATCGCATGTACTGCAGTGGGGGTTGTCACCTTGTGTAGTGCTGCCTAGTATGTTGACACCAGTATTTGTTATGAATTTCCTGATGTCCCATATAGCTGTCAGCTGTCTGCTGCTATCCCATTCAGCCACCCAGTTCCCTTGCATGCTTGCATCCATATCATACATACGAGTATGATAACATACTAATCCATTCATTAATTGATAGGAAGAGTGACTTACCTTGTTGCTGGGCCAGTACTGAGGACAATGCTGGAGGGCTGACTATGTTGGATGCACATAGTACACTCTCTGTACATGGTAAAGCTCAGGTAGTGTCATGTTTGACATCCCTTTTACTGTATGTGTGAGTCGGAGAGAGGTATCAGTCCATGGGTCCCTACAGTGTTAGTATGTGTGCTGAGTTGCCTCTTTGTTAAGGTCTGGGCATACTGTGCATGCCTCCTTCTACCTACAGGGTCAGGCTCAGGATGTTCCTTTTCCGAGTCCCTCTGTGCCTGTGCTTGTCTTAGCAATGGTGGGGAGCTGTGTGGCCCTGCCCCATCCTGTTCCTGCTGCAGCTGTTTCAACAGGATCATATTGTGTAGCATGGCACATGCTAGGAACATTTGTGTACATGTAGCTGGAGAGTACTGGAAGGCTCCACTGGATATGTCAAGACTGCGGAACCATGACTTGAGCATCCCAAATACATGCTCTACAATGATCCTGGTTTGTGCGTGTGCCTCATTATGGTGTTCTTGTTCGGGTGTGTGTGCATTTCTAATGGGTGTCATCAGACATGGCTCCAGTGCATAGCCAGCATCTCCCACTAGATGGCCATATGGGATGTCCCCCCTGGAAAATGCCTGATACAGCTGTGAGCAATGCCAGATGTGGGAGTTGTGATACCTTCCAGGGCTGCCAGCACACACATTCCTGATAATGCCATGGGCATCGCACATGACCTGGCAGTTGATGGAGGGGAAGCCCTTTCAGTTTATGTAGACCCTGCCCTGCTCACCAGGTGGTGCTTTGATGTGGATGTACATGCAGTCTATAGCACCAACTACCTCAGAGTCTTCTGCTATATGGTGGAAGAGATGCATACATGTGGCCAGTGCCTCACAGGTGGTCGGGAAATATATGTGCCCATTGGCATGTTGTGTCATGGCATGCAGGAACTGGTGGAGTACCCTGGATGCTGATGCCTGTGAGACCCCCCCCATGATATCCCCAGTTGGTCTTTGGAAGGTACCTGTGGCTAGTATTCTTAAGCCTAGACATACCTTAGTATCCACTGGGATGGGTTCCCCTCTATTAGTTCTGTGTGTAAGGCATGGCTGGCACAGCTTAACAATTTGCTGTAGAATGTCCCTGTCCACCCTATAGCGCTGTACTATCTTCAGCTCATGTAGGCCCTGGTAAGTTACCCTGGGTCGTACACTCTTCTCCTCCTCCTCCTCACTGTGGATCAAGTCATCAGCATTCTCCTCCTTGCCACCCTCAGTCTCTAGCACATATTGATGGAGTAAAGCAGCAGCAGTCTCTAACATATTTAGTTATTTTTGCCAGTTAAAAATCCCCCGTCTGTGTACACTGTTGGTGTAGAGTTTGTGGGAAAAAAATGTCTGTAGGGTGTTTGCATAGTTTATATTAGTGTGCTGGGCTGCTGCATTTGTAATTGGCTGATTCTGATACATTCCACCTGCCAGCTATGCTTGTTCTCCTTGATTGCCTTCCTATCGCTGTTTCCCTTTCCCACTTCCTCCCTATTTAAGCCCCGAGGCGCGCCGCACATACCCGGTGCTCAAATGTAAATAGTTCTGCTATTTCCTGTGTTTTTTTATTTTTTTGTTTAGGCTCACTGTATGCCGCCCACATCCTTTTAGCTAATGTAAGCACTTTTAAGCAGAAATGGCCCTCCCTGGATGCAAACATGCTCTGCATTTCATGGAATAAGACAATACAGCCTCAGACACACCCCCTTCCTTAGCTGTGCTTAGCTAAGGGCAAACACGGGCCACAGAGCTCCAATGAGCTTACAGCAAGCATGACACACCCCCTTATGAAGTCATTCAGCTCTTATACTTGCACTGTTGTACTGCTGCACCTACACGGCTAGGTACAAGCTGACACTTTGAAGAAATCTGTGATTCAGCATAACTCCCGTCATTTGCATACCCTAGTGTGTAAGTCCTTAGTTACTGGACTTAGATGGACCCTTTCCCCTTGATAATCAGTGATCCCTCATATTGTTTACATTCTGCATGCTATTGACTATAATGGTAAAATGCAGAATTATCTTAAAATTGACTTTTCTCAATTTTTTGTTTATTTTCAGCACAATCCCGTTTGCGCACCACTGCCCTAAGCTTAAATGGACGTGATCAGCCAAAAAAAAAAAAAGTGTAATTTCATAAAAAAGTAAACTATTATTAATGCCAATGGCCTTATATTTGGCCATTGGAATGTGTGTTTGACTGTAATACATGCTTTCCATGAGCTGTCCTACCTCCATTTTCTCAGATGCAGAAATGTATTTAGTTACTAACTGAATACATTTCTGCTCTGACACTGTTCCTGCATGGAGTCCAGCCAGCTTCCTGGACTGCAAAAATCCCCTCAGTTGCATTGTTTTTAAGAGCAAATGAGGTGATTTGTATATTTGCTGGTTTTCCATGCAGGAACAGTGTAGGGCCGCTAGTGCATGTGAAAACGGCACTTTCCTGGATCGCTCGGCAGCCATTTTCCATGCAGGAGCTCCTACACTGTTCCTGCATGGGAAACAGCTGTTCGTGAATCCCGGGGTCTGTCTTTCCTTGCTAGTTATATATGATATAATGGTATAATTCTCAAAACATGTTCTCTCCACAGCACATCCACAAATTGACCTTCCCATCCTTACCAACATTACAGCTATTATTATTTACATAGCACAGACATTCCGGAACAACTTTCCCTTCCTAAGCTCCATATTATATATCCACCCCACATTTTTCCTGTTTGCAGTCTCTCTTTACTTGTCAGGAATCTTATATCCTTTAACAGAATAACAACCACATCACATTTAGAACACCATTCCAGTACCCCTATCCTGCTTATAGTGTTAAGAATACTGTTCATATTTACTGAAAGTACTCTAAAATTGCTGCTTTTCCTTCTTTATAAGTTTAGAAGAAGTATTTCTAATTTTTTTTGTTTTCTTGTTTTTACTCTCTCCCCTATTTGAATATTATTTCTGTGTTTATGTACAAATAATCTTTGATCCCCAGAATCATATTTTTCACTGGCAAAAATTTCAAAAAAATTATTAATGACAGTCCCTTCTCCTGACCTGTCATCCTGCATAGTCTCTCTCCTCCTTTTTCTCCTCCAAATTATTTCTTCTTCTGCAGTTTCTTCTTCACCTAGATCACCTTCTCCCCTTCTCCACTAGTCTCTTGTTGTCCTTCATTGTTTATCTTTTCTTTCTCCTTCTTTTTCTATTATTTACTGTTTGCTCATGACAGTCCACCCAAAGGTGTCCTTTTTTTGCACAACCCGCTTGCAGTCACACACCTTCTTACTGTATGTCCTTTCTTCCCATGCTTGTTATATTGTATCTTATCACAATCATTAATTTAATGAGAAAAATTGCCACAAAAGGAAGATGGTTTAGTTTGGCCAGAGTATCCTAATGTCTGGTCTATGATCAGCCACAAAAATAATACTTAGTGTTTTGCCATTATTTTTCATATTTCAAACAACTTCCAACCTCCACCCTTCATTCCGTAAGTTCCTCTCATCTATTACTCTTCTCGATGTTATCAACAATTCACACAAACTTTGCATGCATTTTTAACATCCTCTTCCAGTTCATCAGATCTAAACTGCAAAGTAACATTTTTTAAACATTTAAGTTACTACTTGTTCACTGGAATGTCTGTGCAGTTTTCTTATGTAATTAGTCTTAGCTATTAGTAAGACGCTGTCCTGTTCGATTCTCAGCTAGAGCGTCTTCTGCGTGGAGACATGCGTAAATGGGTGTACCTTCATTGAAGGTTGTGCGTCAGGCCTGGCAAGTCGGTACGTAAAAATCAACTGCCAATCATTAGCGAACCGGAGTTCCGCTGTGGCGACCCCTAACCGGGAAAAGCCGAAAGACACAAACAAACAGTCTTAGCTATTCTGTTATTGCTTACATTTCTGTAGTTTTCGTAAAATGTTAACCTGGACTGAGCATGACATTTGTCAGTGTTGATCAGTGCACTACCACAATAAACAAATATAAATAAAATAAATGAAAACAAATAAAATGACCACGAAACAAATAATTTTTCAATAGATACATTTCCCTCTTTTTGTTACTTAGTTCCAGAAATTTCATCATCAGATCCTCAGTTTCAAATGTTAAGTCACAAAAAGTCTCTGTCCCTATATGTAGAAAAGACTGAATATCTTGAGCTTTAAAACTCAGAACAGTTACCAAATTATCTCATACATAATTTCTATGACAGTGTTATGTTTTGTGCTTATTCTTACAGTTGACCTTCTCTTCTTTTAAAAAAATAAATTTACTTCAGTCACTTTTTTGCTGCTTTCATTTTTTGCCTGTTGTCACTATTGAGTATGTTTTAATTATTGCATTCTTTGCTGCCACAAAACCTGACACCTTCTCCGGTTGTTGTCGCTTTCCTCCTTTACTTTCTGTCAGTGCTGCATTCTCTGATGCTGCGTCACCTGGTTCCTTTTTCACATTACCATAATCATTACTTCCAAAAAGGTTATCTGCCATCTCAGCCCATGAAACAGCAGAACTGTCATCTGCATTATCATGTAGATTATTTTTAACAGAACATCATCTGCAAAACCTCCTGATGCCAGTTCTGTAATCTGCACCACTTCAACAGACTCACTTACTACCTTCAGATCCAAATATTAATGCTGAGAGGTAACCAAGGCACACATAAAAATCCAGTGTAAAAAATTTGATAAATGAAGACATGTATAAATGAAATAAAAACTGGTTTATTGCTAATACAACTGGTAAGCGCTTTCACTGTAGCTTCATCAGACCGTTATAATTCAAACTCATGCATCACGTAATTTATAAACTCCATCAATTAACTCAGATACAATAATTAACACAGTTAAAGGAGTATTACACAATACATCTTTCAACTGCTTGTCTATTAAAAATATCATAACACCATTACATATCTCACTAGATTCTATTCAATTTACAGCACTTACTTATCTGTAGGTGCGTGTCATGTAGGTAAATACTTAATAACTTAAATGCAAATATAATATATATCTAAATACTATTCTAGTAAGATTCTAATTGTTTACCCTTCATTGCACACATTTCTATATGCATAAAATAATGCTAGTGTATCATTAAAAACTCAAATGGGTTGTCACATCTCTATAATGCTTATAGTATAGCAGTCTTCATATGATCCGGTGTTAACTATTAAAAAATATATATATTTTATGTAGTTCTCATAAAGTCAAACAAGCAAGCGTAAATAACGCTTCGAAAAGTCTGACTTTGAAACAACTTCGAAGCACTATAAACATAAATACACATACCTATACTATCGACAATCATTAAAATGTGTCACTCGCTAACTCTCCTTTTACCACATCTGCGAGTGAATTGTTATAAACATACGTCTTGTAATGTATGAGATATAAATACATATTGACAACACTCCAAACTAATAACTGAATTATTGCATTAATAAAATAAAAAATATATATATATTGGAAAAAACATATATATATATTACGAAACTACATCAAAAAGCTGATATGTATACACATCTAAACATGCATAATTTAACCATAGGTGATAATGTGCAACTAACCAAACAATATAAAAACATCATTAGATAATACATCAGTGCCAAATATCACTGGTGAATACAAGTCTAAAAACATATCACTTAAAAATAGTAGATTATAATTTAATTACCTAGTGTGCCTACAACTCATTAGATAATTATAGTTAACTAATGCATGTGATAATATTACCTATTATGCCCACAACTCATAAAATACTTATAGTTAACTAATGCATGAGACAATATTAAGCAAGTAATGTAATCTATAAACATACCTTCTCTAATAGACCAGTTGATCTAGTGATGATTATATATATACAGCTCTACCCGATATTGCCCATGGAATAAGACATCACAGTACTGAGTACCATGTAAACCTAGAAATATCACTGAGGTATCATTGTCAGCTGAAACACCAATACAGGAGCATGGGAATCTCATCCATTCAATGTTGTATTATTACATTTAACTTTTACACTTTTACTTTCAATCGTCTAGCTCTAAGTCTTGGTTTTAAGGAGGCCCTTAGGTCGGAGGGTATTCCTGTAACAGGACTTGCGATATACTCCTGTATTAACTTGATCTTCCATAACCCTCTCTATATATACATCTAAGTAATGAATCTTGGTATCAGAAAACTCACAAGTAAATTTCAAGTAAGAAGTCATGTTGTTAATTATAGTGATATATTTAAGTAGATCCTCGCTGCTCCCCTGCCAGACAAAAAAGACATCATCTACGAAACGTCTGTAAAATCGTACATGTTCTATATATATCTTATGCTGAAACATAGTTTCTTCCTCCCATTCAGCTAAGAACATGTTGGCATAGCTGTTAGCTGCATGTAGATGTCATCTTCATATACGAAAACATTATTTTCCAAGATTACTTCAACAAACAATTTATGGTTATAGATCGTATTATTCCATCAGTTAGGAAAGGGAATATTCGTAATAACACCGAGTACAGAGAAATAGATTGGATTATGAGACTACGAGCTGATAAAGGCAAGGGTCTCAATGAGAGGGCCTCCTTAAAACCAAGACTTAGAGCTAGACGATTGAAAGTAAAAGTGTGAAAGTTAAATGTAATACTACAACATCGAATGGATGAGATTTCCATGCTCCTGTATTGGTGTTTCAACTGACAATGATACCTCAGTGATATTTCTAGGTTTATGTGGTACTCAGTACTGTGATGTCTTATTACATGGGCAATATCGGGTAGAGCTGTATATATATATATATAATCGTCACTAGATCAACTGGTCTATTAGAGGAGGTATGTTTATAGATTACATTACTTGCTTAATATTGTCTCATGCATTAGTTAACTATAAGTATTTTATGAGTTGTAGGCATAATAGGTAATATTATCACATGCATTAGTTAACTATAAGTATCTAATGAGTTGTAGGCACACTAGGTAATTAAATTATAATCTACAATTTTTAAGTGATGTGTTTTTAGACTTGTATTCGCCAGTGATATTTGGCACTGATGTATTATCTAATGATGTTTTTATATTGTTTGGTTAGTTGCACATTATCACCTATGGTGAAATTATGCATGTTTAGATGTGTATACATATCAGCTTTTTGATGTAGTTTCATAATATATATATATGTTTTTTTCCAATATATATATATATATATATATATATATATATATATATATATATATATATATTTTATTAATGCGATAATTCAGTTATTAGTTTGGAGTGTTGTCAATATGTATTTATATCTCATACATTACAAGACGTATGTTTATGACAATTCACTCGCAGATGTTGTAAAAGGAGAGTCAGTGAGTGACACATTTTAATGATTGTCGATAGTATAGGTATGTGCATTTATGTTTATAGTGCTTCGAAGTTGTTTCAAAGTCAGACTTTTCAAAGCGTTATTTACGCTTGCTTGTTTGACTTTATGAGAACTACATAAAAAATATATATTTTTTAATAGTTAACACCGGATCATATGAAGACTGCTATACTATAAGCATTATAGAGATGTGACAACCCATTTGAGTTTTTAATGATACACTAGCATTATTTTATGCATATAGAAATGTGTGCAACAAAGGGTAAACAATTAGAATCGTACTAGAATAGTATTTAGATATATATTATATTTGCATTTGTATTTACCTACATGACACGCACCTACAGATAAGTAAGTGCTGTAAATTGAATAGAATCTAGTGAGATATGTAATGGTGTTATGATATTTTTAATAGACAAGCAGTTGAAAGATGTATTGTGTGATACTCCTTTAATTGTGTTAATTATTGTATCTGAGTTAATTGATGGAGTTTATAAATTACGTGATGCATGAGTTTGAATTATAACGGTCTGACGAAGCTACGGTGAAAGTGCTTACCAGTTGTATTAGCAATAAACCAGTTTTTATTTCATTTATACAAGTCTTCATTTATCGAATTTTTTACACTGGATTTTTATGTGTGCCTTGGTTACCTCTCAGCGTTAATATTTGGATCTGTTGTTACAATTGTTGCTGCAAACGAAGATGTATTTGTACCGCTGGGAATATCTTTATTTGTGGTTTCACTTACTACCTTCTTCACTGATACAGCTAAATGCTGCTGATTTGTATCATCCACCAAACAGGAATCTTTATCTGTGTTCTGATATTCCACATCAAACAGATTTTTCTCCAAATTCTCCCTTTTCACCTCTAAACCCTCCATAACATTTCTCTCCTCTTCTAGGCTGAGGCTTCCCTTATACATCTCCCTCATTGCTGTAGGAGCCCTCTGACATCATCTGACAAGTTCAAAGAGCAGGGGAAAGTCTCCAATGCCCTGGCCATATTACCCCTAGGAGTGTAAATGCCACTTTAGTTCTCCCCTGAAAAGAAGCTACTAGCCTAATGGGACTAACCTGGTCAACAAAGGATGAATAAAAAATAAATATTTCTCCCCTAAAACATCCAACAAACCTTGATTGTATCTGTAGTGACATCATCTGAGCTTAACACTTTCTATGACTTCTTCATCCTCAGTGCATCCTCTACTTCTTCTATGGTTGATTTTTATTCCCCTTTCATTGTAGACTGTGTATGTTTCATTGCAGCTTCTGGAGTACTTTCTTCATCCATAATCTTCTTGAAATACTCATTATATTTGCTCTTGATAGCTGTAGATTGGTGAGTAAATTGTTAATGGCACCCTTTATGAATAATATTAATATAATAATAATAATAATAATTTGTTAACCAGGTAGGATCAGTGGATACGCACATTCTCTTTTCTGGAGTGACACAGGAACAATACCCGGCTAAATGGATTTTTTTTCAAGGTCACACAGTAAGAAAATGAGTTCTAAGGGAATAAAACCATGTAACGCAAAGGACTACAACTGACAGCTTAACCCTCTGTATCAACTGCCATGCTGTCTACTGACTATCTTTATCTTTCTGTCATTGTCTTGCAGTCTGCTATCACTTCTTTGTGCCATCTGGTTAATGACTTTCCAGAAGTTGGTAGAGTTTGTTTTCACTGAGGAAATCTTTCGCAGTATTAATAGCAGATCATTTTAAAAAGAAGCCTTATTATGCAGTAAGTTAAATGTTCTGATAAAGACTGTACTAGCAGATGCAAGCACTTACCACTTCACATTAAGAAATCAGCTTTACTTTTATTCCATTCTGATTTGTTTATTTTATTTTCTACTTTTTTCTTAGGAGTTCAAGGCAATATACTGTTAAATGTGCATATGGTAGAATAACAAAACCAGATAATTAGGGTTAGTTAATCCCATATTCTTGACTTCTTCTCATTTTTTGTTCTAAAACTTGTGAATATGTTTTCAGATTTTTATTAAAGAAAGAGTTTTATGATTATAAAAAATAGTTGCAAGTTAAATATCCAAGATGTAAAAGAGGATAGAAAATATACTTGAAAGGGAGTATGAAGGAATTTTACCTACTACATGCATGAGAGAATATGAAAGGGAAGAATAAAAGTTTAGCAAGGAGATAAAAATGAAGAATATGCCAGAATGGGGAAGTTAAGTTTGGAGATTATCTCTAGAAAATTTGCAGCTAAAAAAACAAACAAAATATAGGCAAGTAGATAAAAAAAGTGATTATTTAAAATTGTGAGGTGTGGGGAGGGGGTGCAGGAGGATACTGAGCTTTACTCAAAGAGAATTTGTTGAAAGAGAAGTCAAATCTTTTTATGAATACGATTCCACATGAAAATTGTAAAAACATACTACAAAAGATTACAATTTTGTTGATAATGTTTTGTTGAACTGTGCTTAGTTTGCATGGAATAAGAATACTGGAGATGTGTTATATAATAAGAAAAAGACATGGATGGATGAATCTAATGAATACATGGCTAGATGGATGAATATAATGTACACACATAAAATTGTTAATGGGAGTTGTTTTAGTTTCTATTAATGTTATGCATACTTATGCATTAAGTGATAGTTTAATAAAGGTGTTTAAAGAAAGGTAGAATGACAGCACAATACTTTGAGCAAAATATGGAAAATATAGGTAGTAGCTGTAGAAGAAGTTAAACATTTTTTTCACTACTTATACTTTGAGTTACAAAATGGTTTACTGTACAATGTAAGTAAGAAAAGAGGAGGAGCTAGTGCATCAACTATTAGTATCTGGACTTTCAGAAAAAATAGTGATGAAGTTAGCACACAGTCATGTAGAAGGAGTACAGCTAGGAATAGACAAAAATAATACATTGATTTTTATAAGATTTTACTGGTCAGGAACAATAAAATAAATTGAAAATGTCTGTGCTCCATGCCATAAGTGACAGAAATAGCCCTTCATTCAGGCTTTAAAATATTTAATTCTACTTATCAAAGAGGTGCTATTTGAACAAATTCATTAATTTACTTATTTATGTGTTTGCTGATTTATTTATTTATATTTGTATTGCTGTAGACAATGTTAGGGAATTGCTAAAATCCATAAATGGGTTTCAATACATCTTGCTTATTTTGGTCAGTGCAGATGGTACCACAAGATTATCTCACAATGTAAGGCAAATGCTAAACTTATGTCTAGGGAGTTATCCTTAATATTTTTCAGAGTAATGTTACCTGAGGAAATGTTCACTGAGCAGGGAACTATGTTTATGTCCAGAATAGTGTGCCATCTGTGTCAGTGTTTTAAAGTCAAACAAAAATATCAGTGAACCATCCCTATGAAGATATGTTAGTAGAGTATTTTAAATGGGTATTAAAAATCAATGCTATCAAAAGTGATTGAGGAAGACAGTAAAATTAGGGAGCAGTTAAAGCTATACTTCCTATCTGTCTTTAGGTAAGTACCACAGATCTCACAAGGGGTCAGTACTTTCGAGTTATTATATGGTAGGCACTCTTGTGGACTATGTGAGAATACTAGAGAAACTTGTTAGGAAGAACCCCCATTTAAAAGCGTCATAGAGTACAATAACATCTTCTAAGACAGGTCAAAAGTGCTGACATCCATTATATGGGAACCCTGGAAATAGGTCAAGCTACACAACAGAAGGCATGTAATAGAAATGCAAGGATCTGAAATTTATAGCTGGAGATCTGGTATTACTTGTGCACTCTCCTGTGGAAGACAAGTGTTTGGCTAAATGGCAAGGTCCATATGAAAGAGTGGAAACATTAAATGATGTCATCTTCAGGGATAGACTGACAACTGAAGGCCAGAGTAGATATACCATATTAACATTCTGAAAATATGGAAAGAGTACAGACTTCTGTAGACAGTTTAATGATCAAACATGCTAGAACTGATGGAAAAAGTATACTGACCTCTATGCCTGCAATGCAAACACATGGCACATTCTGTAAGCCACAGAAAACAAGAGATAAGGGAGTTTCTAAGGTAAACCAAGGAAGTATTTTCAAAAGTATCTGGAAGAACAAACTTGAGCAAATGCCATATTGAGACATTTCCAGGAAAACAGGTTAACTTAAGACCTTATGGAATACCAGAGAAATGGAGAATAAGCTGTGCAAGAGGGAGAACACAATGTGCTTAAGACAGGGGTGGTAGAGGAGTTAAAAAGGAAGTGAAACAGACCTATAGAGTAAGTACCACAGCATGATAGAACAATTGGGTTCTGTAATGATTTTAGTAAGCTGAACAGCATTTAAAAAATCAACAGCAACCCATTGGCTAGGGTAGGTGAACTAAAAGATAGGCTGGAGATAGCAAGATTCTTGACAACATTAGATATGACAAAGGGTACTGGTAATCACCTCTAAAAGCTGATGCTGGGGAAGGAAACAACCTTTTCAACCCCATACAGCTTATTCTAGTATAATCTCCTTTAATTTGGGCTATATGGTGCTGGTACAACCATTCAAACATGAATGAACCAAGTCCTAAAGCCCCATGTATGCTGTCACTTACCTAGATTATGCCATAATACACTCTTAGGATTATGTGATTTTAAATCAGACCCCCAAATAAAACCCAAAGTTATCTATATTAAAACTTTTCCTTTACTAGAAGGGATAAATACACCCCAAGTTCCCAAATTTCCCTGAAACTATCGAATTAAGTTTCCTTTTTTTGTATGACATTTTAAATTATTTTGTATGACATTTAAAATTGTTGACACTCATCATCTTCTTTCGGTTGTTCCCGTTAGGGGTCGCCACAGCAGATCACCTGTTTCCATTTCTTCCTGTCCTCTGCATCTTGCTCTGTCACACCAACCACCTGCATGTCCTCTCTCACCACATCCATAAAACTTATCTTAGACCTTCCTCTTTTCCTGTTACCTGGTAGCTTCATTCTTAGCATCTTTTTCTCAATATACTCTGCATCCATTCTCAGCACATGTCCAAGCCAACGTAATCTTGCCTCTCTGGCTTTGTCTCCAGACCTTACAACCTGGGCTGACCCTCTAATATACTTATTCTTGATCCTGTCCATCCTCGTCACACCCAGTGCAAATCTTAACATCTTTAACTCTGCCACATCCATCTCTAACGCCAGCCTTTTTGTCAATGCCACTGTCTCCAACCCATATAACATAGCTGGTCTCATTGCCCTCTTGTAGACCTTCCCTTTCACTCTTACTGGTACTCGTCTGTCACAAATCATTCCTGACACTCTTCTCCACCCACTCCATCCTGCCTGTACTCTCTTCTTCACCTCTTTTCCACACTCACCATTACTCTGAACTATTGATCCCAAGTATTTAAACTCATCCACCTTCACCACCTCTACTCCTTGCATCCTTACCATTCTTCTATCCTCCCTCTCATTCACACACATATATTCTGTCTTAGTCCTGCTGACCTTCATTCCTCTTCTCTCTAGAGCATATCTCCATCTCTCCAGGGTCTCCTCCACCTGTTCCCTACTCTCACTACAGATCACAATGTCATCTGCAAACATCATAGTCCACGGGGACTCCTGTTTAATCTCGTCTGTCAACCTGTCCATCACCATTGCAAATAAGAAAGGGCTCAGAGCTGATCCTTGATGTAATCCCACCTCCACCTTAAACGCATCCGTCACGTCCATGGCAGACCTCTCCGCTGTCACACTACCCTCATACATATCATGTACCACTTTTACATACTTCTCTGACACTCCTGACTTCCTCATACAATACCACAACTCCTCTTTAGGCACCCTGTCATATGCTTTCTCCAAGTCTACAAAAACACAATGCAACTCCTTCTGACATTCTCTGTACTTCTCCATCAACACTCTCAGAGCAAACATGGCATCTGTAGTGCTCTTTCCCGGCATGAAACCATACTGCTGTTCACTAATCATCACATCCCTTCTTAACCTAGCTTCCACTACTCTTTCCCATAACTTCATGCTGTGACTGATCAATTGAATCCCTCTGTAGTTACTACAGCTCTGCACATCACCCTTATTCTTAAAAATCGGTACCGAAACACTTTTTCTCCATTCCTCAGGCATCCTCGCACTCTCCAAGATTTCACTACATTTCAAATTTCTTCCAATATTTGATCCCATTGTTACATACATGCATTCTGTCTTTCAATTTACCCACCAAAATACTACTTTTTTTTTAGATAATACACTGCTATTTTCTCACAATCCTTTACTTCTTTTTAGCTACACTTTTGTTTTTTTCATCACTACTAAATCATCTGCATTAATGTCAAATAATAGTAACCTTACTCCTTTTATAATTTCCCTGCCTGCCATTTTAACCTTTCTTTGCATTCTTCCAGCTCAATATTTCACCTAAAGGATATCCTTGTATTACTCCTTTCTGCACTTTATTCCAGTACTCATTCATCCATTCACTGACTTTATTTTGTGTATCACCGTATATGTTTTAACTACCTTGTTTTAACTTAAGTTATAAATATTATAATATTGCCCACATAGCATCATGTTCACCACTATCAAATGCCTTTTCTATACCACGTACTATTACCTTCTCTGTGTGATTCTCCCTAGCTGTAATGTCTGTTACCTATTTCAACATCAACATGTTCTGCAATTGTTTCCCAGTGACCCAAAAATCCATTCTTATAATAACCTGCCCATTGCTTTAGTTTCATGTATAATTTGCCTTACCCACCCTTAATAATTAAAGCCCTCCTCCCCGCTTTACTAATGCATGCTAACCCTAACCCTGCCCTCCCCATAACACTAACCCTAAAGTATTTGTTTTTTCTTTGCAATCAGTTTAAGGTATGAGTTTTTGTATATTTTGGTTATGTGAGTTTCAACAGAGTGTCAACCATTTTTCAATTAAAAATTTTGCAATATACATATATATGGCATTAAGTATGTTGATTGTTCTTACTGCAAAGAACTTTTGATGACTTTGCTGTTTTGCACTTTCCTTCTGAAAAAAATTATTTTTTTGACATTTTAGAAAAGGCTCAATAATTTATGATATTTTAGGGTGCTAGACATACAGCTTACACAATTGCTAGATCTAAATGAGTTAAATGCTTATATATGGCAATAATAAAAAAATCATAGTGATAAAATATGTTGAATTATTAAGGTGCCAAACTACATCTCAAACAAAGGAAGAATGTGATATTTTAGAATAAGGATTTTTTCTTGTACAGCCACAGATACCTTGAGTTGACATTGGCAGTGCCCTGTATAGCCACAGATATCTTGAGTTGACATTTTTCTGGTAAAAACATCACTGAAATTCACCAATACCTAGTTGCACACAGGATGACTAGTTTGCATTGACAAGCACTGCCCTCAGAGATGCAAAACTGTATACTCCTGATGTTACTTTATATTCTTACTCCAACTGTCTAATCAATAAAATAGGGTCTGTTGTCATGGATATGAACTTTCCCACTATCTCCATTACCAGCTTGTTGGATATGGGCATCCTGAGGCAATGTAGAAATTGCCTCATGTTTAATGACAACCAGTTAATTCTTAAACAAACTAATATGGTATGTGAGAAATGCATTTACACAATGTCACTGGAGGCAATGCTCTCACATAAAAGCATTCCTAATGTCAGTAAGGTTGTTAATAGTGCACACACTGCACCTACCTTACACAATTCAAAGCAGACACATAGACCTACATTTGCTGAGGCACGTAAATGTAACCTTCCTAAACTCCAAAGACCTCCTAGATAAATTTACATGTAACAAATACCCTCAGCAGCTCTGAATGCACTCTTTCACAATAACACTGACATCAAGACATACAGTCACATCTTATGGAGCCTGTACTTCTAAGCCCATAAGGCAAGCCACCACACAATCCAACATTCTATTAATTGGATACTCCATTGTGAGACACACTGATGTCCCTCTTACCAGGCCGAGTAAGGAGAAATCATGGTCAGTTGCTTATCAGGGGCTAGGATCCACCACATTATGCATGCACTCAGGTCACTGGACCACACATACCAGTATGATTCAGTCATTGTTCATGTGGGTGTATGACCTGAGAGATACTTCCCTAGACTGTATGAACAGAGATATCATGGAGCTCTCAGATTATATGTCCCAGGCTGGCATAAGCCTAGCATTCAGCAGCATTCTATCTTCTCCAAAGATGATGCCACAATATTAACAAAAGGTGACTGACTTTAATAATTGGCTTAGTTACTGGTGTCATTCTAAAGGGATGAAATATTTGTCAGCAGGGAAGGAGATGATCAACAGACCACACTGCATTGCAGTGATAGTTTACACCTCTCCCCCTTTAGGCTTTTGAATATTTGCTAAAACTTTGTCCTCCTCACAGTGGCTTTTTTAGTCAATGCCAAACTGAAACTACTTTTGACATAGCAAATCAAGACCAAGAATATCTAAAGGTGTTACTGTTCAGTGCTAGAAGTCTAAACAAAAAACTTCACACCCTAGGAGATCTTTTCACCCTAGAGGATTCTGACATCTGTGCATTCAGTGAGACATGGTTTAAAGCCATGGAGAACACACAGACAGTGTAATGTTATAATGCCTTCCACACATTTAGACAAGCTACTACACAGACAGAGGCTAATAGTGGAGGTGTCTCTATTTACATCAAAAATAGATATACCTCAAGACTGGTCAAACATGATAATGCACTTGAGCTGCTCCATTTTCAAATCACCACAAGTAAAATCCAATACCACTTCCTTACAAGCTATAGTTCCCTCTGTATGACCCAGGAAACCCATACCATGTATTTAAACTTATAGGAAACACTCACCATCCAACCTAATACCATATTTATGGATGACTTTAATTACCCTACTATTAACTGGGAATCATATATGACACCAGACGTACAAGCACAGAGATTCCTGGATTTTGTAAACAGACTCCCTGGACCTCTTTGCCAGTACACTAACCATACTGGATCTAATCCTCACTAATATGGGAGAGTGCTGCACACTCCCTAGTGTAATGTCTTCTCTGGTGAGGTCAGACCATAAAAGGTTATCCTTTAAAGTAAAATAAAACCTGGAACCCCAGCTAACCCTGGAATATTCGGAACTACTCTAATGCTAACTACTCCATGGCTAACTTCCTACTATTAAGTGATAACCTGGCAACATTTCAAGCCCAAATAAACTCTGAGAATACTGCTGCCTATTGCAGAACTGTTAACAGAAACTCTGTACAAGCATGTTAATAGCTGCACAGAGGCAGCTGTACCCAACAGGAAGAAGTACAGAACTAACTCAAAAAGCAAGGCACCCTGGTGGAATCACAAAATCAATGGACTGTTTAACAGAAAGAAGATTATGGTAAAAATTAGGAGGTGCAGCACCCAGCATGATAAAATCACTCATTAAACACAACAAATAACTTTGAGGACAAATACATTTTACCAAAGCCAAATTTGAAGTAAATTTGGCCTCAAAGCCCAAGGACAAACACAAGGCATTATTTAGCTATGTCTGCAATCTCAAAGGCAGTACACAATAGTGTGCAGAGCTCATTGTACATGGAGCCATCTATACTAAGCCAGAAGATATAGCAAACCTACTGGCTGACAAAGTCAGCTCCAACTTTATCCCTCTCTCCCCATCAACCTTCCCTCAGGAAATACCATGAAAGATAACTCCCCCTGTTATCACTAGGCAACAGGACCTTAATGCTCTCTCTAGGGCCAAGAACACTGCATCAATGCGCCCAGACAATATTCCCAGGATGCCTTCTAAATAGCATGAAATGTGATCAGTCAGGGTTTTGGAAATGCTATTTAACTGTAGCATACAAATAGGCCTCATGCCTCATGAATGGAAAACAGCAACAGTCATGCCTCTACAAACAGGTGGGCTAGCTACAAATCCTGGAAACTACAGACTCATAAGTCTCACTAGTCTCATATGCAAAGCCATGGAAAGACTTATTACGGAAATGATCACTAATGACATAGAAAGCTCCAGACACTGCACTCAACCCACTCTGGTTTCATCAAGGACAGGTCATGCTTACTCAGTCTGGTGGTCTTCTTTGAGAAGGTCACAAAAGCAATAGATAAGTACAAAATGGTTCACACTGCCTACCTTGACCTGGCCAAGGCATTGACACAATCCCACATTTGGGCATTGTTGACAAACTTAAGAGGTTAGGTAGAAACCCTTATGTCACACAGTGGATAGCTGGCTCACAGACAGGACAAAGAAGTTAGAATTGGAGAGCCCCCCTCTACCAAGAGACCAGTCACAAGTGGAGTCCCTTTGGGATTGTTCCTGGGACCGCTAATTTTTTTGTAATTTACTTTTCTGAAGGCAAGGTCAATGTCAATGGCCTCTGGCTGGCTAAATTTGCAGACAATTGCAAATTAGGAGCTGTCATTGAATCCCATTCCAAAATAAATGTTCTCCAGGATGCATTGATGCAGACCAACAACCAGTGCTAGAGCCACTGACTAAAATTAAATGCTAAGAAATGCATAACAATATCCCTTGGAAAGTTACCTACCCCTGGTAACTATTATATTGACAACACACCCCTAAGAGTTGACCCAGTAGTCAGCGACATGGGGGCACATATAGACAGTAATCTAGCCTTTGATTATCACTTGTCTAGAGTAGTGAGGAAAGCATTCTATGTTGTGTAACGTATAAACAAAGGTATGGTATCTAGGTCCAAGGAGGTCATTGTTCCACTGTATTCAGCATTCATCAGACCTATGATTGAGTACAATGCCCCATTTGGTATGTCCCTAACCAGGCATATCCAACAACTGGAACATCTGCAGAAGTTCATCACTGGAGAGACAGGTATGTATCCCAGAGACTATCCTTTTTCTGGAACAGGCTTCCCAACCATGTGAAGCAGAGCTCCTCCCTAACCCAGTTCAAATGTAACTTGGACAACTGGATGAGGAAAATAAATTCCATCCCTGGTTTGGCATCTATGTCTCTTGTGGACATAAGCAGCCTGTAAATGGTTCATCTCCCAGGCCCCTGCTTGTAAATGATTCACCTCCAAAGAGCCTGCTTACACTTATCAAGGGTACCAGAACTTGTCAGAGATTTGCAATGCATGGCCAGGATTAAAAAGTCCCTTTTTGTCATTAGCCTAGTAGACACTTACGAACCTATAAACCAATAAAGGGTCTGGCAGGGGCATAAATGCATCTTATCAGTCACATTGTGTGACTGGCACTTTCCCAAGCTCTTGTCAACAGAACAGTTTAACTAAGCTTTGGCGTTAGATTTGTTATAGTTTAGGTGAAGATTGCTTTGTACAGTAAAAAGCTGACTAACCCAGAATTCTGATCTTAAACTGTTTACAGATTTTTGCAGCTTATGCAAACTATTTAGAAATGTTTCCAGATTTACAGAAGGAAAGACAAGACAATGATTGCACCACTATTTTCTGTTTATATATTTTTATATGTGGACATTTAGCATTAATATGTTATACAACAAGAGGAAGAAGTTGCTGTCTGAGAATAAAAATGAGAGGTCCCAGCACTGGAAGAACACCCTCCTCTGCTTGAACAAGCAAATAAGACAGCTTGTAAAATCTTCTAAGGGCAACTTCGAAAAAAATTAAGCCACCATAGCTTAGGATAACCACAAGGCATTCTTTAGCTATATCCGTAACCTAAAATGTAGGACGCAGACATGTTCTGAACTAGCCGTGGATGGCAACAGACACACTGATCCTGTGGAAATAGCTAACCTATTAGCTGACAGGTTTGGTGAAAATGTCACCACCCTGTTCACTACAAACATTCCACAAAACATTCCCTCTACTTCTCCCCCACCCTGCATCTCCAAAGAGCAAGTCATTAATGCTATCTCTAGGCCAAAAACACAGCCTCTATGGGACCAGATGACATCGCAGGTTGCATTTTAAATTATCTAAAACATGAGTTAGCAACTCCATTAGGTACCCTCTTCAACCACAGTCTGTGTACTGGTTTTGTTCCTTCAGAATGGAAAACAGCAACCGTCATCCCCCTTCATAAAGGAGGTACAGCAATGGACCCTGGGAACTACAGACCCATAAGATTAATCAGCCTTAACTGTAAGGCCATGAAAAGAATCATCATGGACCTTATAAATAAGGATATAGGTGATCTCCAAACACTTGATCAAACGCAGTTTGGTTTTGTTAAAGGTAGGTCATGTCTGTTAAACCTGGTGGACTTCTTCGAAAACATCACCAAAGCCATAGATGAAGGGAAATCTGTGCATACATACCTTGACTTATCCAAGGCTTTTGACACAATCCCACATTTGGGCATCATTGATAAACTCTCCCAGTTGAATATCAACCCTTATGTTGTCAGGTGAGTAACTGACTCACCGACAGATCACACTAAGTCAAAGTTGGGGACTTTACCTCAACCAGCAGACTTATCAGCAGTGGGGCTCTACAGGGGTCAGTGTGCTGGACTCATATTGTTTGGACTATACTTCTCAGACGTTCAGGCTAAAACAGAGGGGTCGTGGCTGACTAAGTTTGCTGAAGACTGCAAATTAGGTGCAATCACTGAATCCGCAAACAATGTCAATATATTTCAAGAAGGACTTACACAAACCAATGATTGGTGCCCAAGCCATGGACTCAAACTCAGTGCTAACAAATGCATTATCATCCCCTTCAGTAAAAATGATATCCCTGCAGGCTATCATATAAATAACAATATCCTAAGCAACAATTCAGTAGTGAAAGAATTGGGAACACAAGTTGACTGCAGCCTAGACTTTGACCACCATGTGTCTACTGTGGTAAGGAATGCATTCTACATTACACACTTCATTAGCAAACGCATTGCCTCAAGAGCAAAAGAGGTCATAACTTCCCTCTACTCAATGCTCATAAGGCCAGTAATTGAATACAATGCCCCCTTTGGTATGTACCTTACCAGGCACCTGCAGCAACTTGAGAGACCTCAGAAATTTCTAACAAGAAAATTCAGGATCTCCAGCACATCACACATTGACAGAGTGAAGACTCTGTCACTGTACTGAGTAGCATAGAGGAGACTTGTGCCTGGCCTACCGAGCAATCTTGGACCCAAACCTAATGGAAATGCTGCCCATCCACAAGTCAAATAGGACAAGGGTCACCTGCTCCAGGGATCATAACCTAACTTGTGACATAAATAGGACCTGCTGGAGGGACATAGATGTCTCTCATGTTGCCACACCTCTGGAATAGGCTATCAATTCACATCAAACAGAGCCCCTCTATGACCCTGTTTAAGCATAGCCTGGATCACTGGATGGGAAACTATAAATTCTTTCCGGGGATTTCACCTATGACCCTCCTAGACATGGTCAGTCATTATTAACTAAGATCTCAAGTTTAGGAATGATCCTTATATGGAGTTTCTCTAGTATTATACTGGGTACACATGGATAGGCTTATAAACACCTTCGGGTCAATAGCCTAGTAACCACCTATGAACCCACAAACCTATATGTGATCATGTAAATACCTTTTTTATATGTGATCATGTAAATTCTATTGATGCTTTGAAAGCCCCCTCTCCACACACACACATACACTTGTGCCTATTCTAGCATTGCCTTTACCTGTGGTTTAAGTTCTAGAGATTAGATATGGCTGCAGAGTGAAAAAATACATTTCTGCTATGTACTCAAAGTTTCATTGCGCTGTCCTCTAGCCATCTTGCATTTAGAAATTTTACATAACCTCTCTAAGTGTCGGAACAATACCCTCAGTGAAATGTATACATTTTCAACTGATGTCCTACAGCCATAAAACCTTTTTAGACAAGTAATCTTATTAAGTTTGTTGTGGGAATATTTATGTTGCAGCCATTATGTTACATTAGACAGTAACCAATATCTGGTGTCTGAGTTTAGACAATTATAGATATCATTAGGTCTCTATAATGCATAATGTTTCAAAAAGATGCTAAAACATGGACTTAACTGACTGCACAGTGTATGCCTAGCTACACCCTCGCCCTTAAGAATAACACTTACCTGTTTTTCTTGACTATCTGGAAATTCCCTATCAAATCCAGTAATCAGATTGTGTAATCATGTTTTTTTTTCTGTCTGTTCTACTTCTGTCATGAAACTTCAAAGTTCATCCTTATTATTGGCCAAAAATCTAATCAGAACATATTAACCTAATACTAGAGTTACTAGACCACATCATTCTTTGTGTAGCAAGGTAGTGAATACCTGTTTATTGCATGACAGTGGCAGAAGCTGTGCTGAGTGCCAGATTAGATTAAGATGTTTTCTGAGCGAGTGTGTCTTACTGAGTTAAAAGCCATAACTTCTGAAAGCCAAATTCAGTTCAGCCTGCATTCATTCTCATCAGATTATAGTGTAACACTGACTGAGTTGTTCTTCACAAAGTTCATAGGTTCATCTTAGTACTAGGCTAGCTGCCTTTGGGGGCCATTTTAAGCCTAATCACTTTCCCTTTTTGTGCTTGAATTAACTTCTACGCATTTAGTTATAGATTGGTCTTACTCATCCATGGTCAATAATTATATATTACTCCTAATGAGTATAATTGAGATTATACCATAGATAATTTGAGGGGATCTATGCATGGAATAAAGCATTTAGGAGCTTCCTCTATCTATTAGCAGTACAAGTGGCAGTCCTGGGGTAAATTTTCTGTTTTCCATCCATAGATCCAAGTTGTGCTTGAATATGGACAGAGATGAACTTTGTTTTATGTGGATGGGGAGTCTGTTCCAGAGCATCAGTATCCTCTGTGATATATACCTGTCCTTCTAAACCATTCTGTTAATATTTCAGAAGAGATTTATATCCCTAGACTGAGTATTTCTGAAGTCATTTGACTTGCTGATGTGCATAAAATCCATCACTATTGAGTCGTTTCTTAGCAAGTCTGTAGGAAACTAAGTATAGTAACAGGATTTTGATTCAGTCCATGTAGGACGTTGTTTAGGCCATGTATCCTTTTACAAACATATCTCTGTTGGCACTCCAGTTGTTGCATGTGTCTCAACAGATACATTGCTGAAAGGGCATTATATTCAATGACTGGCCTTAATTATTTTTTACTGTTTGCCTCTGGCCACTACATAGTTGGGGGTGGAATAACCTCTGACGTATGCGAAGTTACAAAGCTACCCAGGTGTTCCGCCATTTCTTATGAGTCACTGCTGTGATCCTGAACCCAGGCAGTAGTCGCAATAACAGGGTTCGTATGTTATATTTTATCTTAGTTTAAACATATTTCTGTGAATATCTTAGCGACTCATAGTAGGGCTTATTACAGTTTCATCAGGGTACTGTCTTTCATCTGAAAAGCGGTTGCTTTAGGTGTAACAAGGCTGCGTGTATAAGTTTTTGAGCAACTCAGTGCATTTAATGTTAACGTTTGCTATGTAACATGGTGTTATTTCAGGTTAGCAAAGTGACTGTTGCCTACCAGAATAGGTCCTGAATGTAGCATATATTGTTCTTGTACTAGCGTTAGCCTGTATGTATATGTTAGTTATTTAGTAAATAAGAAGGAGCGCTATAGGGATACAAACCTGGAACCACTATTTAAAACTGCATATTTGTCTTTATCTGTTTTTTGCGACAAGTCCTGATTCCTGTATATGCTTTTTTCTATCTATTTCTAGGTGTATATCACTGTGTTTGCCCCTGGCGAACTTAAACAAGTCCCCATTTGCAAGAATATTTTCGTGCTTACAAAAGCAGTTAATTCTAATTCAGCGAACAGCAGGACAAAAAGTTAACCCAATTCCAAAGGATCCTAACAAGGTCTCGTACTGAAATAATCTGCTCTTCCCAAACTTATGTGTTTAAACAACCCCTGGGATCACTAGCGCTCTGGGATCAAAACGCAGCAGCAATTACTCCCTGTCTAACCCATAAATCAAACTTTAGCATTAATAATAGTACTCAATATAATTGGAAGTGCCTGCAAAAGTACAACATTGAAACTTGTAAGAGGCTGGCGCCAAAAGTTAAAGACTGGTGCTAAAAAAAATGAAAATTTACCATTTTTTACTGTTTGCCTCTGGCCACTACATAGTTGGGGGTGGAATAAACCCCCTCAGCTCCCCACCCTGCCCCCATATCCCACCCACCCCCAGTATAGCTAAATTTATAGCCAACTAACCACACCCCTACCTCTATTTCGTTAGCCAACCACTTTTGACTTTAAAACTCCTCCCTCCAACAGGTTCTCATTTCAGAACATTATTGCCCAAAGAAAATGAAGTCTATTACACCCATTACAACTAAACTAACGCTAAAAATTGTACCGTGTATCTTACTTCTCATTATCAAACTTTACCTGCTAACTAGATATGAAGAACAGACACTCTCAGGTTTTTACTACCCCAGAAGCCAAATTAGTACCTCCCCACCCCCTATCTGTCTCCATAATCATACTATCCATCTGCCTAGTAAAACATACCACCCCACTCACCACAACCCCCTCAAACCCAACCCAAAGTACACCAAATCCAAACATGAACTTAAACTATTATTTAAACTCATAAGACTATTAGACTATCTAAGAAAAAATATAACCATAGATGGGGATATCCATCCAAATCCAGGCCCTACACCCTCTCCAACTACAAACAGCCAACCACTTACCTTACCAAACTCCCTTCAGATATATCACTTAAATATAAGAAGTTTAAATAAAAAGGTCCATGACATGCACGCCCTCATAGCAATGTACCTCCCAGACATAATGTGTCTAACAGAAACCTGGCTAAAACAAGGGACCAAAGATAATGAGGTAATGCCACCAGGCTATAATATATATAGAAATGATCGTCAGTCTAAAAAAGGAGGTGGCGTTGCGGTGCTCTATAAGAACACACTGAATGTCACTACTAACTCGCCTCAACCACCTCAAATCTCAAATGCTGAAATACTAGCTCTAAAACTACAAATAAACAAAGACAAAAATATTAATCTAATTGTGACCTATATTCCCCCCGGAGATAACTCTGATACACTTGAGCACATCCTTAGCTGGCTATCAAATAACTATCCTCAAGAAACCATTATCCTAGGAGATGTTAACATAGACTGGACTAAATGCTCCTCAGAAACCAATCCTACCCATATTAACCTACATGGTTTTCACCAATTAATATCTTCCCCTACCCGAATAGGTAATAATAAGCAAAAAGAGAGCATCCAGGACTGGATCCTCATCAACAGTCAACCACATACATATTCAGCAGGGACCCTTCCAAACAACCTTAGTGACCACCTCATCACCTATATTAGGAAAACAAAGGCAATAGACTCCAATCCACCTATGTACAGGTTAGTCAGAAATAAGAAATATTTTGACCTCAATAAATTTCTGATAGAACTTCAATCATTTAACTGGGCACCCCTTAAGCATCTCCCTTTAGAGGAGGCGGTACTTCTTTTTAACAACACATTCCTAGCCATACTTAAGTCTCATGCCCCTATAAGATCAATTAGAGTAAAAACTAGGATTGCACCCTGGTTAACAAAAAATACCACATCTCTAATTAAACTTAGAAACAAAGCATGGAGCATATGGCGATCAACCAAATCAACCTCGGACCGCATAAAATTGCAACAACTAAGAAACGAAACCAAAAAAGCAACATTATCTGACAAGAAAAATTACTATTGCCAACTTCAAAATAAATACCAAAACAACCCTAAAAAGTTCTGGACTGGATTAAACAATATTCTCCACCCAGGTAAATCCTCTACACCTACCCCAAAGCAACTAAGTGACAAAACCCCTGAAGAAGTAGCGAATTCCTTTAACAACTTCTTCACTGACATTATACAATCCCTAGCTAATCAACTACCGGCCACCAATACTATAAACACAGATAACTTCCAACATTCTCAATCCACCTTCAAATTTCAGCCTGTCCCTACTACCTATATAAGATCCTTACTAAGGAAACTAAAACCAACTACTCTCTCTGCAGATCTTCTCCCAGCTGAATATCTACAGATAGCAGCAGATGCCATTGCATTCCCTATCTCGACACTTATCAATAGAACCATAGCAGAATCTAAAATTCCATCATTATGGAAAATATCCCATGTCATACCTCTCCACAAAGGTGGCCTATCTACAGAGCTATCAAACTATAGGCCCATAGCAATACTGTCTCCACTGGCCAAAATCATGGAGAAGTGCATACATAAACAACTTCTTTACTATCTTACCCACAACAATTTACTAACCAACTCGCAACATGGCTTTAGACCCCACCATAGCACTACCACTGCTCTTCTCTCTTTTACCGATACTATCAATCACAACAGAAATGACAGAAAAATATCTTCAGCACTGTTTCTTGACCTATCAAAGGCCTTTGACATGGTGAACCACCAGCTACTCTATCATACACTAGATCAGGGGTGTCCAACCTTTTCAGTTGCAAGGGCCGCATTGAGTCAACAGAAATGGTCTGGGGGCAAACGGCAAGTGAGGACCAAAAAAAAAAAAAAAAAAAAAGTCTCACATTAACTGAAGAGCAAAAAAAAAAAAAAAGCAAGACCCCAGGTTTATGCGGACTAATGTGGCTGTATTGTAGGTGAATTTGAACAATAAATAAATTAATAAATGCATAATATTTGCCCTAAAATTCAATATCTCATTCTAATTATTTAAAAAACAGTTAAATCTAACATCTTAGTTTATTTGTAAAAAAAATTTAACAAGTACAAACCTTTCAATTAATCCATTAACAGTACATCCAGTACTAAAAACATTAATTAAGTACAATAGTTTCTTAGAATTAACAAAATGCATAAAATACATAAAAGTATTTGACATTTTAGCTAGTTTAAACTAAGAACCCAAGTTCATCCAAACTATCATAAATAGTAGTAGTGATAAAATTATTATCAACCAGTACTAATAAATAAAAAGCTAGTACTAGGTTATACTCTGTTAATGTAGTACTACAATTATTAAAAAATGTTTGAACTACACATGAACTTGCAAGTCTCATGTGTTACTCGGGACCTAAGTTTGAAGCAACTAATTAAACCTAATAAAATTATGAAACTATTTGACATTGAAAATCTCTTAACGGTTGAATATCCCTCAGACTTCTACCCTACTGCCAACAGTTGCCCACTAGCAAAATTACTTGGAAAAAGAATCACTTGAATGACTGTCAAACACTGCTTCCATTCCAATTACAGTACCGTGTCTGGTCTGATAACTGGTACAATACTTCTTGACCTCGATACAGGCTTTGAAACAGTCAGTTGTAGGCAATTACTAAATAGGTATACAATACTCAGCTTCTCTCCAGAGGTTTACAGTAGTTTCATAACTACCCATCCAATCAATCCTACACCACATGTGGAGCTTATGATTCCTCAGTAAATGGAAACATTTCTTGCAGAGTCCCACAAGTGTCCATTCTTGGAGCCATTGTATTCTCATTTATTAATAATGACTTCCTGACACTTGAAAACCACATCTACATACATTACGCAGTCATGAAATAATTAGAAAGCTACAGTTTGATTTTGCAGTACTTTGGAACTAGTAGTTAGGCTAGCTTGCTGTAAATACCAACACAACTACAGTCAAGCTGCACAAAAAAATTAAACATGCCCTTATCCCTGTCATCACTGATCCCTCAACATTTTGCCTACAACCACCTCCAATTCTTAGGAATAATGTTACATTCTTCTTGCTCTCACTCTAGTCTACAGGAAGGATTGAGGTGTAGAGAGAGGATTAGGCAGAAGGATAGAAAAACAGAAATAAGTATAATGCTTGCAATGGGATGTCACATGCAGAGTTGGATTATGGTCAAATGGGCCCTAGGCAGTGTATGGTATCAGGCCCCCACATACACAGCAGACACCTCCAGCCACCCCAGTGCCGCATTACTTGGCCTTGTCTCCCCAGTTACCATACTATTTTTTCTTTAGTTCTCCAATGACTACAGATATTTTGACTTACAGTAATTTAAAACTTTTATTTCAAATTTTAACGCACAAAAAAAGATAACCATTTGTTAACGAAACAATAGTCTCATAATGAAAACAAACAGAATGAACAACAGTAAACTTTTCTGTTCTTCAAACTCACATTCATTGAAACTCCATTGAAACTCACATTCAAAGAAAATGCATCTCGCCAGTGGTGAATAAAGTATACCTTTGAGCTGTTTTCAAATCATAGGGCCCTTGCCTACATTTTTAGGACCATGCATGTGTTCTTTGGTTCACCTTCCTGATTGTATTAAATCATATTCCTTGTATAATACAGCACTACTTGTTATATCGTGTTTTAAATTTGCAATTTTAAACATTTTCCAGTAGCAATGAAACAAAACATCATTAATGACAAAAACATCCATTTCAGAACATTTCAACCATAAAAGGCTACTCAAACTTCTGTCATTACAATCCACTAATATAAGTCAATATGAACCATCTGTGTAGAAGTAAAATGTATCTGATTACTTCTACATTAAAGAGATTTGTAACACGAAAAGTTTTCTGCTGGCAAACATCTTTGTAATAGAGCATGGATGGCAAATCAAAAACAGGTTTATAGTTGGTCTCTCACACAAAGGAAGACACACTCAGGAGTGCAGCATCCCAGTCCCCACTTAAAATGCACTACTACAGTATCAGCAATTAATCTACATGCTGTGGGAGTAGAACCTGCACCAAAAGAAAGAAGACCATTTATTGTGCTACAAACATTACTTTCAAATTCTGTAGTAGCACAAACACTAACAGACATATTTAAAACAAAACAGTTGCACATTGAACAACAGTGTGAGCAAAAATAAACTTCCCTTCACTTGAAGCATGCAATTATTTGAAAATACACTGAAAGTTACAATTCTTTGAAAATGAAGAGAAACTCACATTCCTTGCAAAGGCACTGAAACTCATAATTCTTTGAAAAAGCCCACCTGATGACTAAGTGAACAGCATGTCTCTCAATCTCTTCGCACAAGAAATTTGGATAAAGCCAAAAGAATGGGGGAGAAAGACATAAAGACAGATTTTAAATATTAATCTTTTAAACTTAGAAAGTTGTTAGAACAAAAGGTTTTAGTGTCAAAAATCTGGACAGTTGGAGGTATGGCGAGCAGTGTGGCAGTTAGTTTAGAGACCCAAGTTAACAAAGTATAATTAGGAGAACTTAAAGCAGATTATTTGATATCGGATCTCCTCACTCCAGAAGCCAGATGTTCCATAGCCATTAATGGACTAATTCCTAGGATTGAACACTAACTGCCCCTTATTGTTGCAAACTCTGCTACTAATACCACATTATAATAATGCTTCATCAACTGAGCTAACAACAAAAAACACCAATGTACTACAATAAAGAATGGACAACGGCTTACACTAGTTTCAGTATGAAATGAGTCACTGCCACCCTTGCAGTCTCTAATACTGGATGTTGTCCACCTTTAAAGACAAGACCCTAATACAGATTGTCAAGTATACCCTCGGAAATATAGACAGCACTCAGCCAGATCCCTTTTAAACTGGCCACTAATACAAAAAAAACTCCAAAAATGCACCTTCCAGACTTAACCCATTCTAAACTAAGGGAGCAGACACAGTGTCAAAATACTTAACTTACCTTTTGCTATGTTGTAGTGTAGTCGGTGTGTACACAACAAAATAATAAATCCACTCTTCACGATCTCGCTTCAGCTTTTCTTTTACCAGTAATATAAAAACCCCGACGGTGTTTTAAGACAAGATACCAACGGAAAGACGCTGGTATGAAAAAAAAAAGAAAGTTGGCATGCAGAACAGCAAAGTACGGACGTGTAAACACATGGAAAAAGGTAAATTAAAATTAAATTTAAATTTACACATGGAAGAGCTCTGAGAGCCGCATGCGGCCCGCGGGCCGCGGGTTGGACACTCCTGCACTAGATAATCTTCAGCTTGATAAACAAGCTCTGGACTGGTTTCTAGGCTATCTCTCTGATAGGAAACAAGCCGTCCTCTGGCAATCAAAGCTCTCTAACCTCTTACCAAATACCATAGGTGTACCCCAAGGATCTATACTGAGGCCTCTTCTTTTTTACTATCTTCACAAATGACCTGTATAAGGCCATCCCTGAAGCCACCTGCATTCAATATGCGGATGATTCCACATTAGTCTGTTCTGACACATCTCCTGTTAACCTATTATCTAAAACTCAATCCTGCTTTATATCAGTAGAAAATTGGCTGTTAGAACGTAAACTGATCCTGAATCCAAACAAAACAAAATTACTACTATTCCATCCCATGCAAAAGACCACACCTCTATCCTTTTCTATCTACTCCAAAAATGGGACAATCATCTCCCCAGACCCCTATACCAAACTATTAGGAGTCTCCATAGATAACAAACTCAAATTTGATATTCATATCAACCAGACCATTAAAACCATTAACAAAAAACTCAGATCACTATACCGGATCAAATCCTTTCTAACTCCTATAGCAAAAGTGACCCTGGCCCGCTCACATCTTCTCTCCACCCTGCTGTATGCCTCTCCTATGCTCACTAACCTCAACACATCTGAACTAAATAAACTAGCACGCTGCTATAATCAGATTGCTAGATTTGCTACAGGAATGCCCTACAGAACACACCACTGTATTAACCTAAGAAACCTAGATTGGATTGAATACCCTAACCTTCTAAAACAGACCCAACTTATAGAAGCATTTAAAATCCTGACCCAACCTGACAAAACTCCAGCTCTGAATAACTTAATCAAACCCTACAATAATCTCAGTAGTTTGCATTCCTCCAACAAACTCCTAGTTCAAACAATCAAAGCCAACAATGTAGGGTGTGACTCTCTCTTTACCAATACCATTGGTAAAATATGGAATTCCCTCCCTCCTAGCCTCTCTTGTATTTCCTCTTTAAATTCTTTCAAAAAAAATTACATCACCATCTAAGGTCAAACTGGCTCTGTCAGTGCTCCAATCCTGACTAATCCTTTCTCCAATTTGTTTAGATCTTCTCCCATGTGCATCCCCCCCTTATTTACTTTTCTCTCATCTCCTCTTAACTAATGAAGTTAAGTGCTCAATAGGAGAATTAGTACACTGGAAACTGTGTTAATTTTTTGTATACTCATTATTGTATAATACTTTTACACTTTTAATGTTTATTTTTTAGTATAATTAACACCTTACTGTATCTCTTCTTTTGCATGAGTGAAATTATGTTTTTTGTATTTTTTTTTTCTTTGTATGATCTTTATGTATTAATTACTGTCACTGTGGAGCTTTTCTCCCCGGGCCTCCGCTGAAAATGGACATGTAATCCAGACGGACTATCCCGGTCAACAAATGTAAAATAAATAAAATAAATAAAAAAAATGAGGGCTGAATAAATGGAGGCAATGACATCCCTAGATCTAGACACAATCTCTTTGTTGATAGGCTCTGCAATATAGAAAGACTTTCTTACAATGATGGACACATCTCGGTCAAATGTTTTGTCACTGTCCACATATGTTCCTAAATCACGAACAGCGGGTTCAGCTGTTAGGTGTGTATTCTTAATGTGGTAGTTCCCTGGGATAGATGACTTCCCAAAGGACACATTCATGCATTTTTGGCATTTAGTTTCAGTTCATGATTTGGGCACAAGTTATTTATTTGGGACAAATCTTCTTGCAGGATTTGGGGATTCAGTGACTGCTCCTAGTTTGCAGTCATCTCCAACCTCATCAGTTAGAGCTCTTTGGTATTGGCTTTTACATCAGAAAAGTAAATGCCAAACAGGTGAGGTCCCAGAGCAGGACAATGGGGGAACTACACTGGTGACTGTTCTGTTTGTGGAGGTAACTTCCCATATTTTCATTTCCTTGAACACGCAAACAATTTCTTCTCTGAGTTGCAAAATTGTTTCCTTGACATCATGAACATCAGTGAGCACATATAAGCATGATCATTTTGTAAGGCAATATATTTTGAATAGTTCAAAATTCATTTACTTAAAGACTTAAAGACTTCATATCAAATTGTTTGGTATGGGTTTCTTAGAGACTGCTGGTCTTCTCTTGATTTAAGTTGGTGTCTTCATCTTACTGTAACATCTCTATGTTTTAAGTTGTGATTTTATATCAATAATTATGTCCTTTACAGAAACGTGTGCTGTTTGTGTTTGGTATAGATAACTGTACTGGATTGAAAGTTAAATCTTTCAAATGACAATTATTTTTTTCATTCTTTAGAGTGTCCTCTGTCAGGGCGGCCACGGTGGTGCAGTGGTTAGCATTGCCGCCTCACAGCAAGAGGTTCTCCGGTTCGATCCCTGGCTGGGGTGCCTTCTGTGCGGAGTCTGCATGTCCTCCCTGTGGTCACGTGGGTTTCCTCCGGGTGCTCCGGTTTCCTCCCACATCCCAAAGACATGCTTCAGGTGGATTGGACACTCTAAATTGGCCCTAGGTGTGCGTGTGAGTGTGCCTTCTGTGGAAGGTTGGGCGCCGGGCTGGCAACTTGACACCGTAAAACTCCACTGCCAATCAATGTGCGGACAAGGTGATCCGCTGTGGCGACCCCTAACCGGGAAAAGCCGAACGAAGAAGAAGAAGAGTGTCCTCTGTCAGTACATATCTCTATCATTTTACTTTTATCTCAATTATTAATAATACATTTTTCACACTGAGCTAATTGAAGGAAGGACACTGAGCAAACTCAGATCGATAATATATAACGTTAAGTATCCTTTTTTTTGCTTAATTTTTAGAGTTATTTATAGCACTTTGTCTACTGCATACTTTTCTAGCTAGTTTCACTGTGTGTGAGGTATTAACTGGAAATTGTCCACTTTTATTAAGCATCTATTGGGTTGTTCGATTCTGATAACTTGTTTGCAGTTAAAAGCTTTCTCTGTAGGCTCCTTTAGCTGTTTAAAACTTTCATTTAAAGGCTCACTGCTGCTTTTCTGCTGTGAGAAACATTTCTGCAGTTTGTTTCTACCTAAGTAGTGTGGATATTTGTAGCATTGTCCATATTAAGGCTTGTGTTTTGGCCTAGTGTATATGGAGGTCATGTGTCTGAGCACATGTTCAAGGACATCTTGGTTTAGCCAAAGCCATTAGGCATTTCAGTGAGAGAGGATTGTTTAAGGTCATTGGCTGACTGGGTCACCTGGACTACAGCTTAGAGTAAGCACCTCATTGGTTCTTTTGAGCTTTTTTTAAAGTTGTCTCAGGTTTCAACTTTCTGTTACCTAAGAAGTTAAGTTTGTGAGTGTTTCTGCCATTTCACACTGAGCTAATCGAAGGAAGGACACTGAGCAGACTCGGATCTATAATATATAACATTAAGTATCCTGTTTTTTTGCTTATTTTTTCAAGTTATTTATAGCATTTTCTCTACTGCATACTTTTCTAGCTAGTTTCATTGTGTGTGAAGTTGTTGTTGTATCTTTCGGCTTTTCTCGGTTAGGGGTCACCACAGTGGAGCTCCGGTCTGCTAATGATTAGCAGTAGATTTTTACGTACTGAGTTGCCAGCCCTGACGTACAACCTTCAACGAAGGTATGCCCATTCACGCATGTCTCCACACATAAGACGCTTTAGCTGAGAATCGAACAAGACAATGTCTTATTGTGAGGCGACAACGCTACCGCAGCACCACCACTGGAAATTGTCCACTTTTATTAAGCATCTGTTTGGGTTCTTTGATTCTGATAACTTGTTTGCATTTAAAAGCTTTCTCTAGAGGCTCCTTTATCTGTTTAAACTTTCATTTAAAGGCTCACCGCTGCTTTTCTGCTGTGAGAAACATTTCTGCAGTTTGTTTCCCACCCTCCCTCCCTATTGGTATGCTGTTCTTTTAGTTGGTGGCTTTGCAGTTGACCGCCCCTACTGTAAATTTGATCTGGGACACTCCTCCCAGTCCAGTGTTATTACCTTATTCTACCTAATCCAGGGATAACATTTGAGAAGGCCAATCCACTTAGTTTCTGCTCCTCCTTTCTCTTTCCACTTAAAAACAAATGCTAAGCTTGTTTCCTGCCTTTCCTGTGGGTAGTCTAGTCTGGATACAGATTTGCTGTGTACAGGACTGTTTGTGGGCTTCTGAGCCCACAAGTCTTTCTGTGTTGGAGGTAAGCCTTCTAGCTTAATTTTGTTTCTTAGAACTAGCCAGTTTTTTAGTTTCAGCACTCAAGTCTGTTTCTTTGAGCTCAGCACTTGCTCAGAACTCATTGTAAGCACTAAATAAGCTACAAATTACTACAGCACTCAACTTTCCCCACTTGTCTAGAGGAAAACAGTTTCTAGTACTTAACAAATAAGCACCTATCTAGGCATGTCTAAGTGTCAGCTCCCGGTGTCTTCTCCTGTCTACCTGATGAATCCGGGCATCTTGGGGCAATGCAGCAATTGCCTCATGTACACAGACAACCCTCTCCTCCTACCACCCAACACTCCAACCTGTGAGAAATACACTTATATAGCCAAACTGGAAGCAAAGCTCTCTTCACCCAAGACTGGACTAGACAGTCAAGGACAGAAGGTAAACACTTGCACCACACCACACTCATCACAGTCCCTCAAAACCTACACCACCAAAACACACACATAGAAACACAAAACACGCACCTACATTCATGGAGGCTGTCAGTAAAAACCTACCCAAGCAACAGGGACCTCCAAAGCAGAAACACAAGCAACCTTCACCCCCCAACACAACCCAAATGACACATAGCCCACAAACTCAGTGTGCCACTCAACCACAGCCCATAAGACATAACAATGTACCCAACAGTCTAGTCATAGGTGACTCTATAGTTAGGCACACTGATGTTCCACTCACCAGGCCAAACAAGGAGAAAGTTACCGTCAGCTGCCTGTTGGGTGCCAGGATCCACCACATAATGCATGCACTCAGGAAACTCCACAACAGGTACAAATATGACTCTGTCATTGTCCATGTTGGTGTGAATGATCTGAGATGTGCCTCCCTCGACTACATAAAAAGGGACATGGAGGAGCTGTCCAATCTTGTAGCCCAGGCAGGTATGACCCTAGCCCTGAGTAGCATCCTGCCATCACCCAGAATGATACCACAGTACAAGGACAAAATGATTGAGTTCAACAATTGGCTAAGCTTCTGGTGTCATTCTAAGGGGATCCAGTATCTGTCTTCCTGGGATGACGTGATCGATAAACCATGATGTTTTGCCAGAGATGGCCTGCACCTGTTGTCCCTGGGATTCCAAATACTGGTTAAGGCTGTAGCCACCCCTATAGTGCCTTTTTTAGGCAAGGTTCAAATGACAACTTCACTACTGTAACAGGTACAAGCAAGCAGAATCTGAGGGTATTGCTACTCAATGCTAGAAGTCTAAACCTCAAAATGCACTGAATCGAGGCACTCTTTAAAATGGTGAACATCGACAGTGCAGTGACAGAAACCAGGTTCCAGGATCCAGAGAGCACCCCTGCATTACCCGGCTATAATTCATACCACACCTTTCAGCCACCTAACCTGGACAGAAACACTAAAGGTGGAAGCGTGTCCATCTTCATTAAGGATATCCACACCTCCAGGCTAGTTGCTCAGCATAATGCATCCAAGATTATCCAAGTGCAACTAACTCTGGACAAGACCACAATCCAAATTGTAGTTTTCTACAGATCCCCCACCATGCTCCAAGATTTCCATTCCTCATTTCTTGATACACTGGATAATATTAGGGTACAACCTAACACCCTAATAATGGGCAATTTCAGCTACCCCACCATTAACTGGGAAAACTACTCATGTACCAACTCTTGTCCTCAAAGTTTTCTGGAATTCATAAATTCCAATGCCTTGGATCAACTTATCCACACCTCCACCAGGGGCAGCAATATCCTAGACCTGGTTATTACCAACATGGGCAACTGGTGCTCCACACCAGAGGTCAATTCCTCATTGGTCAGATCCGACTACAAGCTAATCACCCTAGACAACCACATCCCTCCCCCACCCCCCATTAGGAAAACCATGTAAAAAATTTTTCCAAAGCCAACTTCACGCTTCTTAAGACAGAAGTGGCAAACTTCATGACACCCATGCTGATGGACAATAGAGGTATGACTACTGAATCCTACACAAATGCACTTTATAAGCACTTACACAAGTGCATGGATCATGCCATCCCTAACAGAACCAAGATGCTATCCTCCAAAAAAAGGGAGCCAATCTGGTGGTCCCCTGCCATAAACAAACTCTACAACAGAAGAAAGAAACTGTTGCAAAAAACAGTAAAATCCCATGATTGGAGGAACTGCCTGGTCAGCCAAAGTAAGAAGCTGAGATCCCTCATAAAATCCTCCAAAGCTAGTTACAAAAACAAAATCTCCACTGATTCTAAAGACAACCACAAAGTATTCCATAGCTATGTCAAGAATCTCAATGGCAACACTCAGATCTGCTCTGAGTTACAGCACAATGGCACTAAATATACAGAACCAACTGATATTACCAACATCCTGGTAGATAGGTTCAGTGCTAACTTTACCCCCCTCTCATCCCCTAAAGGGCCCATCTCTATACCGGAAGAATGCAAAGTTCCTGTAATCATGGCTGCACAGGTAAAAAACACACTGTCCAAAGCCAAGAACACAGCATCCATGGGACCTGACAATATCCTAGGCTGCGTTCTACATGAACTACAGAACGAACTGGCACCCCACCTAAGTACCATGTTGAGTCATAGCCTCACCTCAGTCTATGTGCCCACTGAATACCGCACAGCGATGGTTATCCCACTCCACAAAGGGGGAGCAAACACGGACCCCAGAAACTACAGCCCCATTAGTCTGACGAGCCTGGTCTGCAAGGCTATGGAATGTATCATCATGGAACTTATAAACAATGACACTGGTAATCTCCAAACTCAGGACCCCATCCAGTTCAGGTTTGTAAAAGACAGATCACATCTCCTAAACCTGATAGACTTCTTTGAAGTGGTCACCGAAGCCGTAGATGAGGGTAAGGTGGTTCACACAGCCTATCTAGATCTCGCCAAGGCTTTCGACACCATCCCCCACTCTGGAATTATAGATAAACTCACTAAACTAGGTATAAATCCCTATGTCACAAGATGGGTTGCCAAATGGCTCATTGACAGAACCCACACTGTGAAAGTAGCAGACTCCAAATCCAACTTCAGATCAGTGACAAATGAAGTACCACAGGGTTCAGTCCTGAGTCCTCTCCTGTTTGGTATCTACTTCTCTGAAGTACAGGCTAACACAGAAGGTGTTTGGCTAATGAAATTCATAGATGACCGCAAACTAGGAGCCATAATCAAAACTCCAAAAGATGTGGACATCCTACAAAAGGGCCTCACTGAGACAGATGCCTGGTGTCAAAGCCATGGCCTCAAGCTCAATGCCAAAAAGTGCATTGTCATTCCTTTTGGTAAAAACTCTGTACCCATGAACTACCACATAGGCAGTAGTCTACTTAACACCAAAAGTGTGATAAGAGACTTTGGGACACAGGTGGACAGTAGTCTCTCCTTTGATAATCACATCGCCACAGTAGTCAGGAAATCCTTCTACGTAGCACACCTCATCATAAAATGTTTCACATCCAGGAAAAAAGAGGTAATTGTTCCCCTCTACTCGTTACTCATTAGACCCATTATAGAGTACAACGCCTCTTTTGGTATGTACCTCACAAAACATCTACAACAACTGGAATGGCTACATAAATACCTCACAAAGGGGATTACCGGCCTCAAACAGATGGCCTATGCAGACCGTCTCAAAAAACTGCAGCTTTACTCCGTCGCATATCGCATACTCAGAGATGATCTCTGCCTAATACATAAAGCTATGTCAAACCCAGAGCTTTTAGACATGCTACACTTAAAGAAATCCCAATCTCTCTGAGCTACACAATCTAGGGACCTAAACCTTGTCACCACAATAAACAGAACATGTTGGAGGGATAGATTCCTGTCCGTGAGACTTCCCATATTCTCGAACAAACTACCTATCTATATCAAACAAAGCTCCTCATTAGCACTCTTCAAGAAAAATCTTGATGATTGGATGGGAGATAGGAAATTCACCCTGGGGATCACTTCTGTGGCTCTGTTTGACAGTGGCACAGGAAAATAATTTTCTTGGGTGGCGAAAGCCAGGGTACCTTTTGGCTAGGCTTATATAGGCCCTAGGACCAATAGCCTAGTACCTACCTATGAACCTATGAACCTATGAACACATCAACTCCTGTATTTAAATTTGAAGTTATCCTTGGTTCTAGTTCTTTATTCATATAACAGGTAAATGTATAGTTTTGGTATAGCACATAGACTTTGCTCTATATTAAACTAATTTAGTATATTTAAAAGCTTCAAGACACTAATGAATTCAACAACAGGGCAATTGGTTAATATGGATATGGGAGTGGAGTCATTTTATGCAGAATAAAATGCTAAATCAACATAAATACTGTTCTATATAAATACACTCCCTGTTGAACAGGGTGTGGAGGTGGTATGTCTAAGAACATCTGATGTTCTGAAGACCCTGAGGTGAGTAAGCCCAAGAAAAGCAGCTGGTCCTGATACTAATATGGGAAGGGTTCTAAGAGAATGTGCTACCCAACTATCCACTGTACTAACAGATATATTCAACACACCCCTGTAACCCAATTGCTTCAAAAATATGACATTCATTCCCTTACCCAACAAAATCCTAACCAACAAGCCTAAATGATTATCAGCCAGCTGCTCTTACATCAACAGTGAAGAAGTGTTTTGAGGGGCTGATGAAGAACCATATCTCTTCAAGCCTAGCTGCAACACTGGATACATTACAGTTTCCTTATACATCTAGCCACTGCACAGCTGATTCAACAGCTGTGACACTTCATGAATCCTTGGCACATCTAAAGAACAAGAATTGCTATGCCAGAATGCTGTTCATCAATTTCAGTTTCGCCTTTAACACTGTCACCCACCAGAGTCTGATATCAAAGCTGATCCAGCTGGGCATCAACACCCTCTATGTAAGTGGATACTGGACTTTCTCATCAACGTACCCCAAAAAGTGTGTATTGGAAATAAGAGTTCAATCAGTATTGCATCGAGTATAGGTGTCCCTCAGGGCTGCATCCAGGGTCCTCTGCTGTTCACCTTGTTGACACGTGACTGCATGGCCAAGCATGAATCCAACAAAATCATCAAGTTTGCAGATGATACCACTGTCGTAGGTTTTTTCAAAAATGGTGAGGAAACAGTCTACAAGGATGAAGTGGAGCATTTGATAGGCTGGTGTGACAGCAACAATCTGGCCTTAAATGTAAGCAAGATCAAATAATTAATAGTGGACTTCAGGAAAACTCAGGAGATACATCAACCTCTGGAAATTAAAGGGGTGGCAGTGGAAAGAGTCAAAAACATCAAGTTCCTGGGATGCACATCTCAAATGACCTAACCTGGTTGACTCATATTAGCCACACAGTGAAGAAGAAACAACAGCTTCTGCACTTCCTACAGAAACTGAAGAAGGCAAGCTTGTCTCAGTCCATCCTCAAAGCCTTCTACAGGAGGACTGTTGAGAGCATCCTCTCAAATAACAACTTAGTTTGGTATGGCAACTGCAAAGCATATGACTGCAAGGCTCTCCTGAGGGTAGTGAGGACAGTGGAAAAAATTCTTTGGTTCCTCACTCCCATCTATGGATGATCTGCACAAAACCTGGTGTATGGGAAGGACTGGGAAGATAATCAACAATCTCATTTACCCTGCCCATGGCAAGTACTTCTGCCTTTCCTCAGGCAGGTGATATCGCAGCTAATGCTGCAAAGCATCTAGAATGATCAGGAGCTTCTTCCCTCTATCCATAAGGCTGCATGAACTTGAATGCCAGGCATGACATCAAATAATTAGATCAATATGTCACTTGCTATGAAGTATCAGCTATATTAAGCACTTTGGCAAATTGCTTCAATAACTGGTATAGTTAGCCTTATTCTTTTGCTATTGCTTCCTGAATGTGCAATAGTCAGGAGTAAATCACCATTCCATACCTGTGCAATATGAACATCAGAATATATCATACTACAACTGATGAAGTACAATATTCCAAGCAATCACAACGTGAAGTTATAGTCTTGCAATACCTACTAGTATAATATCATCTAATGTCTTTCTGTCCACTTGTGGTAATCTCTTGTGTTGTTAATATTTTAATTATTACTTTATGTGCATTAGTCTTACTGTCATTCAAACTATGTGTTCATTGTTATGTCTTGCATGGGGACCAAAGCAGCGTAATTTCATTCAGCTTGCATTGCTGTGTATATCTAATTGACAATAAAGTTTATTTTGATTTTGACTATATATTTAAAAGGTCATTATTCTATACTAAATGGTTCAGTTTTAAGTCTTTCTGTAACTGCAACAAAATAATCAGGTTAGGGAACTGACTGGAGATTCTTTCCAAATTTTAGTTAACATTGTCAATACCAGAAGTTATACAAAATTGTTTTTTACTGTACTTCTAGCCAGGGGCGGCTCGTGCTATTGGAATGCAGGACTGTAGCCTCCCCAGCTGTGAAAAGAAAGAAAAAGAATTTTACAAATTAAAATAGTTAGTATATTGGCTGCGAGTCTGACTGTTAAAGTCTTGGAACTGCGTGTGCATGCTCGGCGACTAGTTTCTGTAAATCCGGACTTCTGTTAAAACAGTCCAGATTAAGAAGAGAAGGCATCAATATACAGATGCCCAGAGGTCTGTGCAGTTTGTAACCACAGAAAGTGGAAAGGATGCCCAGAGGTCAATGCAGTTTGTAACCTCAGAAGGTGGAAGAGGATTGGTCACATACAAGACGTGGATCAGACTTTCAGTCACGTACATGAGTACTGACTGGTTCTCTCTCAGCAAAGTTTATTATTTTGTGTGTGATTTGGAATGAATGAAGCTACAAGGTGTGTGTGTGTGTGTGTGAGTGTGTGTGTGTGTGTGTGTGTGTGTGTGTGTGTGTGTGTGTGTGTGTGTGTGTGTGTGTGTGTGTGTGAAATGCTCCAGTTAAATATACCTGGTGGCTAGAGTTACTCAAGCTCAAATCCTGTTCCTTGGGTACAGGTAGCAAGAGTCTGAAGTCCCTACCCACCACCACTTGTGAAAACTGTCCAGATTTTTGCCTCATATTTTTGTTCTGTTCTGTTCCTCATAACATTTGTGTTTTTTCTGGATTTTTGTAATCAGTGAAGGATTGAATTCACTAAATAATGACAGGCATTTGAATTTCAATATTCATATTCTTCAGAAAATGTATGGTAACACAAAACCTTTTATTCTAGCAATTTTCTAAGATTAGTATTTGAAATTTGTAAAGAAAAGAATGCAATCCCCTGTGAAAAAAGGTCTGTGGAGGTAACAGAAATCAACAGCAAAGCAAGACAAATCCACAGAACCACCAAGACATGTTGGTATTGGTCTGAAGAAGTGCCCAGAGGAACATGAAAGCACTAACCTTTTATCAAACTACAATTTTATTCAAGACTGTCCTGGTGGTTCTGTGGATTTATCTTGCTCTGCTAATATTTTAAATGTGTCCCTATTTTTGGGGCTGTATTCCCCCATTATTGGATTTGTCCAGGTTTTTTTTTGTGCTAAGAGGATGAGAGCTATGGTCAGAACTGAATTCAGTGAATATGTTTGGGGGCTATATTCCCCCATTACTGGCTTTGTCCAGGTGTTTTGTGCTAAAAGATTGAGAGCTATGCTGAGAACCGAATTCATTAAATGATAGTCATTTAAGTTTCAGTTTTCCTGTCTTTTAAGAAACAGCTGATTTGGTGTAGTGGATATGTTGCTCGGACTGTAGTGCACAGGAGCCTGGGTTCAAGCCTTGACAGTGAAACACATGGTAGCTGCACAACCTTTTATTCTAGCAACTTTCCAAGATTATACAAGCAATGTTTAAAATGTGTCCCTGGTTTTTGGGCTCCCCCCAATGAATGTTGGCTTTTTCCAGATTTCTTATGCTGCAAAGTTAAGAGATACAGTTGAGTGTCAAGTGGATTTTACAAGGAGCTAAGAGCTTCCGGGGAAGAGAAGTTTAGAGCTGCTTATGTTGAGTCTGCTTCCATTGTTAATAGCATAACAGGTTGAATACTTGCTTTTGGTGCAGAAGACTATGGGTTCTACTCCCACAGTATGTAGATGCATTGCTGATACTGTACTGTGTTGTACCTTTAAAGGGGGTGGATGCTGCAGTCCTGCAAATGTCCTCTTTGGTGGAGATACATAGTAACTTTGAACATGTTATCAGTTTGCCATCCATTCCCTATTGCTATTTTACTAGCTTATCATTTTTTAATGTAAGATAGGCAATTTATTCCTCAAGGGCAACAGGCAATTTGTTTGTAGATGAAACAATGAAATAAAAAGATGTTTGCTAGCAGCAACCTTTTCATTAGTTACAAATCTCTTTAATGTGGAATTATTTAGATGACGTTTACTTCTGCAGAGATTGTGCATATTTACTGATACTGGTGGATTGTAGACGTTTGAATAGACTTTTATTATGGGAGTGGCTCTGCTGGACAGAGGCGTAGGGAACTAATGGCTCTGCTGGACAGAGGCACAGGGAATTAATCTAAGGGGGTGGTGAAAGCCAATATATTCTGGCTAGGCTTATAAATGCCCTTGGGCAGATAGCCTAGTACTTACCTATGAACCTATGAAATGTTCTGAATTGAGCAGTTTTGTTATTATTGGTGCATGCATTTTGTTTCAATGTTTACTGGAAAAATGTTAAAAACAAATTTAAAATGACCTCTAACAACTGTACTGTATTATACAAGGAATATAATTTAATGCAATCAGGAAGGTATATCAAAGAGTGGGATCACTACATAATCTGGAAATCCTGAAATACCGAATTTCAAAATCTTGAGACTATATAGCCGAAACCCCTAAATGCCGAAAGACCAAAAAAGGCAAAATTCAAAATCCCGAACGTACAATACATATACAGCACACGCATACACATACACACAACTGCCCCGCACAATCAAATATATAATCCTACACTACAGATAAGCAGGGGGCAAGCCCCCCTGCACCCCCCCACACCCCTACTTAAATATACTAACTCCGAGGTCTCACAGACACACAAAGGAAACTCACACAAACACATTTTACAGTCCCTCACACACACACATATCACAGTCACAACACACACTGACACACGAAAGCCCCAACCAACACACTTACACATAGATACTTACCTGAACTTCCACCTATCCATCAACAAACCGCAACACCAGAAGTGCTACTTCAATATCTCTGAACATCGAGATTTTGCGCTTCTGGTCTTTCAGTATTCAGGGGATTCGGCTACATAGTCTCGAGATTTTGGGTTTCAGTATTCCAAATGTTTGAGATTATGTAGTGATCCCCAAAGAATACATGTATGTTTCATGTGCAAGGGGGCCTATGATTTGTAAACAGCCCAAAGTTAATCTGTATCTGCCACTGGCCAGATGTATTTTCTTTGAATGTGGGTTTCAATGCTGTTTTAATAAATGTGAGTTTCAAGGGCAGACAAGTTTTAATGCTAAGTCTATTTTCATTGTGAGACCACACTGCTTTGTTTAGCAGATATCCATTAGTGTTTGCACTGTAAAATGTAAAATAAAACTTTTAAATGAAGTCCAAATCATTGTAGAAGTAAAGCAGTATGCACATTACAGTGTTTATGGTAAATGGAGCGAAATAGCCAAGTAATGGAACATTGGAATGGCTGCAGGGGGGAGGCCCCATTCGACCATGATTTTGTGAGCAGAGAAGGGTGGCAAACTGAAAGACAACCCCAGCTGAACTATACCACTCAACTGTCCAGATTTTCACAGAATTAATATATTTTTGCTTCTTATTTTTGGTTTATTCCTCATAAAATGTGTGGTTTTCTGGCAAATCATTTAGGAATGAAGTCACTAAATAATGACAGACATTGAGTTTCAGACTTCATGCCCTTCATTAAAATGCAAGCTAAAGCAAGGCCTGTTATTCTATCAACCGTCTAAGTTTATACAAGAGCAATTTTTAGTACTGTTTGTTTGTTCCCCCAATATATTTAGCCTTGTCTAGATTTCCTGCATTAACAGGTTGAGAGGTATGCACAAATAAATCGCTTTATAGAATTAGGTATATCCAAACCTCTCAACTGTCCCCGATTATGGCTCAAAATGTTGCTCTCCTCCTAATAATCACTCCGCAAAATGGCAATTTTGGAAGAAAACATGGAGAGTTTACAATTAATAAATAATTGTAATGATCAGAGTTATAGATTACTTTCATTTCAGAAATGCATGCAGATTCTCTTAATTTGTCAGCTGCTCAACTTAACAGTACTAATATTAAAAAAGTGTCCCTTCTTTGACAGGTTCCCAGCTGTATTGTGTTGCTATTTTATACTTATTCATCACATTTTGTGGGCCATTTTTCATAAAACTGTGGTTTTCTGGCAAATTGGTGGAAAATCATAAGGCTGAAGTTAGAAAATAATGACAGACATTTGAGTTTCAGATTTCATACCCTTCAGAAAATTCATACGAATGCAAGACCTACTATTCTATTATCTAAGTTTATAAGAACAATATTTAAAAGTTGCCCTCGTTTTTGGGCCTCTGTCCCACTTCTGTTTATGGCTTTGTCCAGATTTCTTGCTCTGAGGTTGAGAGGTGTGACAAATGTGTCAGGGCCATCACTGTCAACCAGATACATTTCAAATTGTGACATGCCTGTTGTACCCCACTCCCCAATGTAGTGACTCTGGATGTGTCCAAGTAAGGCAAGGAGCAGTTATGTAGTGTAAGTGTGCAGAGTATCCCCCCATCCAAGGTAGACACAAGTACTATAGTGGCTTTTCATCTGTCCTTGATTTTGCAGAATGCTCTGGTTTTCTGTCATATTTTATACTGTTGATTTATGCTTCCTATTATTCAGAAAATGCATGTTGTTGCAGTGCCTGTTCCTCTGTGTTTAAGTAGCAATGATTTAATGACCATCAGGTAAGCTTGTCTGAGATTGTAAGATGCAAATAAGCTTTAATAAGCATACTGTTAAAGAATTACCAACATTGAAAGCCTTTTTGTTGTTGCCATGCAGAGAATATTTACATAACTAGATAACAAATAAGCCTAAGGTATTGAAAATGCATATGACAGTATTTGTAATAAAGGACAGGATTACAGTATTTTTAGAAGCTCATTACATTTGCTAGAGACTTGCAGTCATCTTCGCAGACTTTACCTGTAAACTAAACAGAATGCCATTCTATCATGTGTGGTCCATAACCTGTGCAGTAATCTTTTAATCAATTTATCTTGAGTTTGTTTCTCATTTTCTGTTCATTTTTTATTTTGATCATATTTTCCCCATGAAACAAGTAGATAGTTGTTGTCAGGCAGCAGGTCTTTTTTGGATAAGAAACATTTTTATAAGTCGGGTATCAGAGAGATTGTTACTTTCAGCATGTTACTTGATACTTTTATAAAGCTGAATATAAATTATAATTAGAACCTCAGTGTAAGGAGAAGTGGTTTGAGTTGAGTGCTGCTTGTGTTTTTATACTTGATGTTGACTGGCATTCCAGTAATGTATTTAAAAAGTAATTTATTTTTTCATGCCTCACAACCTTATTGTTTCAATCTAGATATTAAGTAAGCTGTTATGTAGCCAATGCATTGAAATATTTTTTTTCTTCTCCACTTCATTTTGTCTTGATTGGACTCTCATAATGACACTTTGGCACTCAGGGCAGCATTTTTAATTAAAGTCCCAGTTTTTGTGGTTTTGAGCATAGCTCCACCCCTTTCTAGTTGGCCACACCCCTTCCTGTTGGCCCCACTAATTTAGCTGTCTTCTGCAACCCCCCTTTGATTTGGAGTCACCAGCCGTCACTGCCACTAGTTCACCAGAATTATCATCCATCCTGTTTTTGCTAGTAAAAGTTCATAACTGTTGTCAAAATGCATATGTGAATTAGTTTAGAAAGCATTCCCAAACGCATTCTCTGGGACTGTTCTACAAGGTTATCTGTTTGTTGAAAGACAGCTCAGTCATCAGGTTTAGTCTCGTTTACTATATACAGGAAGGCTTTGGTTCTCCTTTATGTTAACAGCTTTATTAAGCAGCACCAGCAATGTGCTTCTTAATGTAACCATTTTTCTTCAAAGGTAGCAACAAAGAATGAATACCCTGCCATGATTTTTTACAACTGAAATAGTATATTTTGTGACATATGAGCATGAATACAGAGTCACCCTTAGATAAACTAGTACCCACCCTAAGTGAAAAGGCTTCATGGTGACTACCTCCCCATCTGCCCGTCCCACCTTGGCTTGCTTACAACATCCAGATTACTGTTTCTCATTCTTTTTTCACAGTTTGCCTTACTCTTCAATTTTTTTTCTGCAGGTATTCATTCATTAAGCATGTTCTATCTAGGCAAGATTGCACTTTGACAACTACCAGAAGTAACAATATTACATTGGAGTTTTGGGTTTTTTACAGTTTGTTTTTAAATAACCTTTTCACTCAGTGATGGCTTGAACAAAAAACATAGTCAAAAAAAATTTGGTCTTACTCTTCAACTTTGTTTTTTTTTCCACTCATCCTTTCAGCACATCCCACTGACCAAGAGTACACTGTGATAACTGCAGTGAAAATACAGTATTAAGCCAGAGGTCTTGGGGCAGTTTCTGGAGCCTCTAAGATGCATTTTAGATTTTGATTAAAATAACCTTTTCATCCAACAATGGCCTGAATAAAAACTACTACTATTAAGGAAAGAAATTTGGCCTTACTCTATAACTTTGTTTTTTTCAGCATTCTTTCAGCATACTAAACTGACCAAGACTACATTATGATAACTAAATTAAGATGGGAGTCTGGGGGATGCGAGATACCTATAAACCATGGGGCTATAGATGCTCTGAGGTGCATTTTAGACCTTTTCCCCCAACCTTTTGATCGAGTGATAGTCTGATCAAAAATAATGAGAATGGAAAAGAAATTCAATCTTACTTTTTTATTTCAAGGAAGAAATAAGTTGCATCCAAGGTTTAATGCTCAGAGCTGACCTAACACCAGTTCACAATACACTGAGACGACAAATGCCTGTGAGTATACATATACCATGTGTGGGAATAGTTCTTATCTGCCTACCCCCCCCCAAAAAAAAAAAAAAAAAAAAAAAAAAAAAAAAAAAAAAAAAAAGGCAGTCATTTGTGGGATGAAAATTAAGGCAAAACAGGCACAGTTATATATTTCAAGTTGTTATTGCTCTAATATGTATATACAGCATGCTTCTTCACCCCTCCCAACAAAAGACAGCCAACATGTTTGTACCCTTCTGATGTCTGAAAGGGATAAAACTGAAAAAAACAAATAGAACATAACTTAATTGCCAGACATGCAAACAGCATGCTTCTCTACTGTTCCTCTAAAGAGAGCCACCTGTATATACATCCGATGGTTGCTAGTGAGGATAATGAAAAAAATTATTAGAATATAGATTCCAGCTTGTTAGCTCTAGACAGTACATTGCTACTATACAAGCTATATTGATGTTCTGTACACCCCTCTGATGTTTGTGAGGAAAGTTAAAGTAATAAAGAATGACCAGTTGTTACAAACCTCTGAGGTTTGGTAGAAATGTTAAGGAAATAATGGCATTGTCCCCAACGCCCCCACACAAGTACAGTGATCCTCTGTGTACACCTATGACACAGGGTTGGTTTTAAACTAGGTGGGGTTCAGGGCAGAGATGACTACTAAGCCCATGTCAAAATCCATGTATACAGCCTTGGTGTGTGGGGTATACCAGCCCCCAGTATTTCTGAAGATCTGTGTATTTTGTGATGCTTTTTATCCATAGCTTTTTTGAGAGGTGACTGTTACACTGAGCAAGTGACAAGATGTTCACTTCCTTTCATCCATTCACCAAGGATGGCTGTGCAATCTATTTCACCTTTCCTCCAACAAAGAGTTGTCACACATTAAAATATTTCACAGCTGTTTGCATTCCAGCTTTTCTGCTAGTCTTATATTCTGCATATATTTTGCCTGCTTAAAATTGCATTCCAGTGCCCTTTTGTGTGTTTTTTGCTACTGCTGTTGTGTTTGCTACTTTCCCCCTTGTTCTTGTGCTCTCCCTGATGTTTCTGACTGTACACATATTACAATTTCCCGCCATCACTGCAAAAGCTACATTTTCTTTTTTTTTTTTAATTCTTTTTGTTTATGATAGTATCAAACATCCATGCAAAAGCTACATTTTCTGAAATTGTAACCTACCTGGGTTTAGGGTCATTGACCTATAGCTCAGAATCATTGAACTAAGTACTTAGATTTACTACAGGTTGTGAAGTCACAAAAGCTCCACTACTGGCTTCATTTGATTAAAACACTCTCTATCTTATCTGCTCTAAACCACAAACGGTCTTTTATTCAGGGCTCTAAGAAGATCAAAAAGCCCTAAACTGCAAGAAATGAACTTTTTGTCAAAAAGTGAAAAAAAAAAAAATTGCGCTGAGCTTCGACTTAGTCTGCTGAGTGTTGTGTATGCAAGATCTTTTTTCTTCTATAAGAGACCTGCAAAATCTATACAACTCTAGAAATCCACATGTTGTTTTTTGTCTTTTCCCGGTTAGGGGTCGCCACAGCAGAACTCTGGTCCACTAATGATGGGCAGTAGATTTTTACAGTGCTGAGGTGCCAGCCCAACACCCAACCTTCAACAAAGGCATGCCCATTCACACATGTCTTTTGAATGCCACTTGACTGCAGGGAGGACATGCAGACTCCACACAGAAGGTGCTCCAGCCGAGAATCAAACAGGAGAACCTCTTGCTGTGAGGCAACAACACTACCGCTGCACCACTGCGGCTTTCTCAACCCTAGACATCCACATCTGATGCTCAAATAACTAGCACCAAGTGTAAATAAACATACCTTAAGCTGCAGTACACCCATGACCAGATTACTAGGCATCTACTCATGCCTTAGTAGTAAGTCCACCCAAGCATTATCTTAAACAAACCAAAATCCAAGCACTTATAGTCACCTCTACTCCATCTGAGTCATTCTTGTCTAAACTATGGATCAGTTCATCTCCACAATTTATCTTGAGAACAGTGTAAGAATTGTTTCATGTTGTCTGGTAATCTGTTTCTCAAACAGCATAACAGTATGTGAGAGATGTGCACATATAATGTCTTTTGAGGCTAAACCCTCACACGTAGTAAACTCAGACACCAAAATAATCAGCAGTACACAAGACATCACACCTCTCCAAGGTCATGACAATACACATAATCCATCATATACTGAGTTTATAAAGATTAACTTACCTAAACTTTTGGGGGTTGGAATAATGGTCAAGTGATTATCTTGTAAACAAAAAGTACAGGGTTTGGTTCTTATCAAGGGAAATTGGCTAGGCTTAAATGATCCACAAAACAGGCACAAAGCATACTCATCAAGGTAAGACTAACTCCTTACCTAGTACAAGGAGTCTCAGAGTTAAAGATGCTGAACCCATAAGGCCAGTATTTATCCAACCAAGCATTCTAGTGCTAGGTGACTCCATTGTAAGACATGCAGATGTACCTCTTACCAAAGTGAGCAAAGAAGGTGCGATGGTTAGCTGCTCCTCTGGTGCTAAGCTCTATCACATCACCCCCCGCTCACACTCAAGTCCTCGACAACAGATAGCAGTATGTTTCTGTCATAGTTCATCTGCATGTCAATGGCTTGAGATGTACCTTCCTGGACTATATGAAGAGAGACATGATGGAGCTCTTTGACTATGTGCCCTGTGCAGGTATGAGCCTAACAATGAGCCGCATTCTACCTTCTCCAAAGATGACACCACAATATGAACAAATCAATTGACTTTAATAGTTGGCTTTGTTTTGGTGTCATTTGAAACGGGCCCAATATTTGTCTGCCTGGGAGGATATGATCAACAGACCATGCTGCTTTGTAAGGAATGGCCTGCATCTCTCTCTCCTCTAGTGTTTCAGTTACTGACAAAGACATTCCAGCAGGAAGGAAAAAAGGTGGCGGTATCACTCTCTTCATGCAGAAGGGACTCACATCAAGGCTGGTAAAGCAGCGTGACGCACTGCAGCTTCTTCATGTCCAAATAACCATCAGAAAGATCCTGCATCATATATTAGTTAGCTGTAAAACTCCCTCTATGACCCAAGAAAGCCACAATGCCTATCTACAGGACCAGAATCACTCACTATTAAACCTAATACAATTTTTCTTGGTGATCTAAACTATCTAACTATAGACTGTGAAACCTACACCACCACCAGTGCACAAGCACAGAGATTCCTGAACCTTGTCAATAAAAATGCACTAGAACCAATAATCAGAATACCCACATGGGGAAGGACATCTTGGATCTTGTCCTTACTAATAAGGAGGCATCTTGTACCATCCCTTGTATGTCATCAGCACTTGTTAGTTCTGACCATAAACCTGTTGCCTTTGAAACAAAACTGAAACCAAAGACCTCTTCTGCCCAACTACCTTTAGAAATTTCTCTTAGACAAACTACCTTCTCTTAATTGAAACATTGGCAAGCTTCATATCCTCATAAAACCCATTTAACTTTGCTGAATATGTAGAAATGTACACCTCCACACTATACTAGCATGTAAACAGCTGCATGTATACAGCTGCACCCTGTAGGAGCACATACAGAGCAAATACCAGAACCCCCCCCCCCATGGTGGAATCATATCAGCAAGCTTTACAATAAAAGGAAGAGAATTTTGACCAAAAGTAAGAAGAGCAATTCACAGAATGATACAGCCCTCATCAAAGAAATAAACAAACAACTCAGGAACTTAATAAAATCCACCAAAGCTAACTATGTGGCTAAAATATTCATGCATTCCAAAAACAATCACAAGGCCTTTTTTAGTTATGATCATAATCTGAGAAGCACAATGCAGCAATGAATTGAATTGTGAACAATGTTAACCTACACTGAACTGAAGATATTGGAAACTTACTAGCTGATAAATTCAGCTCAAACTTTATCCCATCTCCTCCATTAGTCTTTTCATCAAGATATACCTGAAACTGATTAGCCTCCAGCTATCAAACAAGAACAAGTCCTAAAAGTGCTATCAAAAGCCACAAATACTGCATTGATGGGTCCTGACAATATTCTCAGATGCATCTTAAATAGACTAAAGCATGACATAGTCAACCCCCTAACAACACTGTTCAACCTCAGTCTCCATACAGGTTATGTCCCAAGTGAATGGAGAACAGCTACACTCATTACTCTGCATAAGTGAGGACCTTCCACAGGCCCAGGCTGTTACATACCTATAAGTCTGACCAGCCTCATATCAAGGCCATGGAAAGACTTTTTGAACTAACCAATAAGGAAATAGGGAAACTGCAAATGCTGGACCTGTCTCAGGATGGATTCGACTACAGGTTATACTAACTCAACCTTGTGGACTTTTTTGAAGAGGTCACCAAAGAAATTAAAGATAAAATGGTACACATCGCATACTTTGAACCTGCCAAAGTTTGACATGATCATCCATTCAGACATAGTAGAAAAGCTAAACAAATTTGGAATAAACACCCATATCACCCACTGGATAGCCAAATAACTCTCAGATAGGAAAGAAGAGATCAAAATAGTGGAAGATATCTCCACTAAGAGGCACATCACCAGTGGAGTTGCCCAGTGTTTGCTGCTGGGACCTCTCTTGTTTGGCACCCACTTGTCTGAAAAAAAGCCAATACCAAAAGACTCTAGCTGACTAAGTGTGCAGATGACTGCCCACTTGTAACAGTCATTGAATCCCCAAATGAGTTAAACATCCTATAGGAAGGTTTGTCCCAAACAAATAACTGGTACAAATGCATTATCATTTCTTTTGGGAAGTCATCTATCCCAGGAAACTGTCACATTAACAATACATCCCTGAGAGTTGACACAGGTGTTTATAATTTGAGAAATTTATATGGACAGTGACCAAACTTTCAGCCAACATGTGTCCTGTGTAGTAAGAAAGCCCTTCTACATTTTCCAACATATAAACAAGAGGATTGTATTTAGATCTAGAGATGACAATGTTCCCCCTTTACTCAGACTTAATTAAGCCAGTCATTGAGTATAATGCCCCCTTTGGCATTAATTTGTCCAGACACATGCAACAACTGGAATGTCCACAAAGTTACCTAACTAAAACAATGCAAGCTGAAGCAATATGTCCTTCATGGACAGACTTAAAACCCTGTCATTACATTTGGTATCCTGCAGATTGCTAAGTGGCGACTGGTGTGCGGCATACAAGGCACCCTCTGACCCAATACTGATGGACCTACTGTGCATCAGCAAGAGAACTGACATCAAAAGTACTTGGCCCAGAGATACAAACCTCTTCTGTAACATCAGCAGAATAGTCTGGATGGACAGGTATATCTGATAGAGGATGCTCTGAAACTGACTCTCCATCCATGTAATTATAAGCTGATTTTTGTCCATATTCAATCACAACTTGGATCTATGGATGAGTAATATAAACTTTACCCCAGGTTGGTCCCCTTTACTACTAAAGGACAGGGGCAGCTCCTAAATGCTTTATCCCATGCATGGTTCCCTTCAAATTGTCTATGCTATTATCCCATTTATTTTCACTAGGTGCAATATATAATTAATGACTATGGGGTGGGTACGGCCAATCTAACAATTATAGTTAATTCAAACACCAAAAGGAAAATTGGCTAGGCTTATAATGGCGCACAAGGACAGCTAACCTAGTACTTACCTACAAACCTAAGAATGTTGCTTCGCGTAACACATTAGTCCTGTAAGGTTAAAAATAATAAGCAAACAGCTGTAGGAGGCTAGTCATTTTTCTCCACAGAAGACAGCCACAGCAATTATACCTACTCTGTCTGTGCATATCAGGTGTCCAGATAACTACTCCATCTCATTTTTCACAAATGCACACTAGTCCTGCAAAGCCAGATAGTGTCTGTTTAAACTGAGCAAGTGACAAGAAGATTAGTTACTTTTATCAAGCCAACCATAACCCCCATCCAGCAGATATAGCTACAACATCTGATGACTATGTAGTATTATTTCACATCCAAAGCCCACATAAACAAGTTGCTACACATTAACATATTTCAATCCAAGTAGTACATATTCATTAAGAAGCAAAGCTTTTGCTTATTACAACATTTATAATTAAAAAAGTTATTATGAAGCAATTTATTAAAATGGAAAAAAAGAAATGGATACTAATACTCCTAATCTAGTCTAGTACATCAAACTATCTATCTATATCTATATATGTGTTTATATGTACAGATTAAAAATAAGCACTCCAATAAATTAACATATTATAATTTGTATTTGCAAAATCTTCTTTCTCTACTATGTTTAACTTACAGTTTATTTATGGGTAACCACTTGAAATGTCAGAACCTGCTAGAATGAGTCCCCAAAAGACTAAGGATACTAAATGGCCAAAAGAACAGACTTATGTGCACTAAGTCCGAGATGCCACTTCTCAGAATATTCCCTTTTTTTCTGAGGTATGGCACTTTTCACCTGCAAAAAGTAGTTTGAAGGTGAAGACAGATTTTGGAGATTCACTCTTTTCCTATGTTTTCTGTTTTTTTTTTGTTTCAGCTTGTGGGCACTCAGCATTTCAAGTGCCGACATTTTGATAGGGAGTGTGACAAAAGGCAATACTGCTAGCACAGCTAGCTGGAATTTTGAAAACAATTATATGTCATTTGTGAATATGAAACTAATTTATACAAGATTCTTGTGTTACAAATGTATTAGAACTGTATGTCATGTGTATATCAAACTGCTCTGTACAGATGTTTGTGTTGAAAAGGTGTTTGCAAAGTGCTGTGTTTAAAATGTATCCACAGTGTGCCCTACTGGAAGAGAACAGAAATGTACATCCACCATTGTAACCATTTAAATGTATGTATTTTAACAGTGGAAACTGGAATACAAGAGGTTAACTTCAGTCAGACAAACTTTATAAAAATATCTGAAATTAAATTACTTTAAAGGCTAGGCCATAAAAGATGCATCAATGCAGGTAGAGACACAAAGTCTGTACTATGAAGCTTTCTGTATTGTATTTAGGCTGAACTAATTACTAGTTTTGAAAGCATGAAGGAATGCAGTTGTTTTATGACTTCCAGCATCTGCCAAAGATCTGATCAAAAGCACCTGTCTATGTATTTTTACAGGTAGATGCTAAATACAGCCAGCTTCCAGCAGTGGGGATTTCACCCGGAAAATGGAGGTCAGATGACAAGAAATTATGTCATTTTGCAAGCTATCACAGGCAGTAATACTGTACATATTAATTTGATAAGTCACTTAGAGAGGCAGAGTATTATGCATTCTGTCTTAGCCCTGACAGCAATAACAAGAAAAAACATTTACCACATCTGCCTTGCTCTATTAGTAAGTTCTTAGATTATAGTATAGTTCTCTTAGATTCAGTCAAGAATATAGTGAAGCTTAGTTTATTTATTTTTTTTGTTTATTTGAGACTGTCCTGCAATATTGTTTTAAATTTTTCATGTGCTTTTGAACTCTGATGTCACTGTGAGTACATATTTAGTATTAAATTGTTCTTTCATTATTTATTATTATATATATTTAAACCTTTCATTGCGGCTGATCTGTGCAGAGCTATTTAAGTTTTGAGAGTTCTTGCATATTTATTTGGTGACATTGTGTGGGCCATTCCTAACAGTCTTGCTCTTGGTCAAGCTACCATTTGTATTAATATTAATATTACACTGTAAGACTGGACAACTTTTGTTAAGGGCCCCAAAGTAGCTGATAAAGAGTGACTGGTGACAGTGGTAACTACCTATTAGTTTGGGCAGAAGGGGGCATAACTAGTTAACTTGTGCCAGTCTTTCCCAGGGGTGTGTGTGTGTGTGTGTGTGTGTGTGTGTGTGTGTGTGTGTGTGTGTGTGTGTGTGTGTGTGTGTGTGTGTGTGTGTGTGTGTGTGTGTGTGTGTGTGTGTGTGTGTGTGTGTGTATATGTGTGTTAATCAAACCTCAAAGAGTGTGTGTGCCAGCTACTTGGGCAGGAACACAAAGCACTGGTTGGACAGAGAGGGTGCTGGGGGTCTTGGCTTGGTCACTCAGCTGAGATCTCAACTCTATAGCTGTGCCAGTGAGGAGTCTTATTGGGGATCTGGAGGAAGAGAGAGAGACCAGCCCTGGACTGACTGTGGTCTCTTAAGAGAAACTGCACATGAGGCAGAGAGCTGCATCAGGAAATACTGTGTGTGTACCTGTTATCCTGCCAGTGAATGTTCCCCGACTGTCGCCAGTGGTGAGGATTGAGACTCCTGGATTACTGGTCCAGTGGTGGGTCATCACAGGGAGCCTTTTATATAGCCCCTGAATTTCTTCATTCCTGTGACCCTCTTCATTTAGCTTTAGTTTCTGTATGCTTTAGTGAAATTAAAATATTTTGTTCTTATATGAACAATGAAGTCCATCTGGTTAGTCAAAATTAAAATAGACAGTTAAATATCTTCTATGCTCTGTACAACATTAATCTATGTAAATAAAAACATTAGCATATTATGATTAATATACACATATATAAATAGGCTTGTATCCTTAAAAAAAAAAATATATATATATATATATATATATATATATATATATATATATATATATATATATATATATATATATATATATATATATCGCATAGCACTTCAGGAATGTGTGTGGTAGCCAGTGTGACTTCCTGTGTGGGATCCAATAGACTGATGGTATTCATGGCCTCAAGGATAGCAGCAGCTAGGACTGCCGCTCATATTGCCAGCAGAGAGTAAGGATAGGATGGAACCATGGAAACTAGAGCAGCTAGCCCTATGGGATGTTCCTGTAGTGCAGCCAGATCAGCATTGATCATGAACAGGTAACTGTTTATGCCTGTTCATTGTGGCTGCCATGGTCCGAAGAGACAGTTATGCAGTCTCTGGGACAGTATATGCCATCTGTGTAAACCTGGCCTGTGACTTTCCACCACACATCTGGACCTTTGCAAAGTCGTGGTGGACATACCACTGGATTCCATTTAGAGCACTGGTGTCCTAAGTGAGCATATTTGCTCCAAGACACTATATGCCCTGTTACTCTGCATGAACTATAGGTCATCCAACAGTCCATGAAATATTTGCACATCTTCACTCAGGCCAAACAAATGATCACTATTTCTGACTGGGGTAGTGGCAGTCCTGTGCCTGGAACACTGACCTGCACATCCACTGACTGATGCCAGATGTGGTACCTCAGTCAGAAAAAGACTTGGGGTTATGATGGCAGTGGCCACCAATGCACCTCTTTCCAAAGTTAGATGCATGCCATTCAGGAAACAGTGCATCTGACAGTTGATCTCTGTGGTGATGATGTCCATTGCTAAACACCGGTGATATCAGAGGTTTGGCCTGCCCCCTTCATCATTGCCTAATATGTGAGGGGTGTGTGCATATGCACCAATGATCAAATTGCTGACAGTGCCATTGAATCATCTCACTGTGTCATGTGCACATTGCTGTTATCACCAGTCTCAGGTAATCTGATGACCTTAGGCATGTTCTGACCTGTTGTGCTGGACCCTATACCAGTACAAACTATGAAAGCAGAAAAATAACATACCTATGGTAGTGATGAGACATATGCCTCCATCCCCCAATTCATGACATATTTTGGTTCAGGACAATTATTGGAATAACATATAGGCTTTTACATACCTTATGATGCAAGTTGTTACTGTTGGAGCCTCAATTATACCTATAGAATAGATATGCATAAGTATTCTTTTGAAGGACCCATAAACACATGGAATACTGAGCAAGTAGAAATGCACACGCCATGACTTACCTGGTGCATTCTGTACAGACAATCACACAGTCAGTACCAGGATAGAACCCCTTGCAACCCACCACCAATTATAAGGGTTCACTTACTTGCCCCAGGTAGGGTTACTAAGAACTATTCTATCTCTGTAGGCTACTTCTCTGTTGGTTGTCCAACTACTGTAATGGATTTGTCCCAAGTGATGTCTTTTATCTTAGTCTTATCATACAATATCACACAGTGTTATATCCGAAGCCCTGTGACACACTGGTGTTACTTTCCTGTTATGGGTAGCTATGCCATTTAATACTCTGTAGCCACAGGTCCTATGACACACTGATGTTATTGTCCTGTTATGGCCAGCTACACTGTTTAATACCCTGCACCTACAGGTCCTGTGACACACCAGTGCTATTGTCCTGTTATAGCCAACTGCACCATTTAATACCATGCATCTCTCCCCAAAGCTGGTCTCAGAATGCCTTGTCAGTTTTTACCTTTTTCAAGGATGCTCATGCTAGGCATGCCTATGCATAGGGCCTGCAGTCACACCTCTGCTTTCTGAGTGGTGAAATGTTTTAGCCTTCTAGTCTTTTGAATGTATGATGACACGTGCACTCGTGTGTTTACACATGTTGGTCAGACTATGTGTGTGTGTGTGTGTGTGTGTGTGTGTGTGTGTGTGTGTGTGTGTGTGTGTGTGTGTGTGTGTGTGTGTGTTTCTGTGTCTGTGTGAGTGTGTAGGAGTGTCCGTGGTAGATAGCATTGTTTAAGCACTGTCCCTCTCCCAAAATCTGCTGGCTACATACCTGTCTGTTGTGTTGTGATGATTCCTACCCTCCATCACAGAGACAATGGCAATATGCATGTTACCAGTGTCCACCTTTTTGTAGAACTTTGCATACAGCCATTTGTGCTGTGCACATCTTGTGTTTCTCACATCCATCTCTGCACATAGCCATGCCATGACCTGTGTACATTAGCCATGGTCCTCCTGCAGCTTGTATTGCAACCTGTGCTCATAGACAACAATGCGTTCCCCCACAGCATTCACATATTGCACTATGCTGTCTATATTGGTGATTGCCTCCAGCCAGACATTAGCTTTTCATACACATGTGCCATATTCTCAGTCAGAGTGAGCACTTACCTCCCAGATGGACAGTAACCTATAATGCTCTTGGGCTATGACACCTCACCCATTCTACTGTTTTCTGTCTGTCTCTGTTGCTGCTATGGACCATCAGTATTCAATGCTGTGCTGAAGAACTTTACCTGGTGACTTACCTACTTGTATCTATGCCTGTATCCCAGTGCAGCATCTTCTTCACTGAACTCTTATTTCTGAATCTGTCACCTTAATCCAAACATTATTAGCATGGCAACTGCACTTTTTATAATGTTACAAGAAGCTTTATAGTGCAGACATTATGATAATGATGCAAGTTGGCATGATCATCTCTCAGTCTTTGCCATAATTGCATTGTTCTATCACACCCAGGCAGTGCTACCATTCTTGTCCCTGCACATTCCTAATATAATATGATGTTTTCACACTATGCTTGTGCACTGACACTGTGAAGCCTGTACTGCCACCAATATGTGATAGTGTTATTTTTGATAGTGCACTGTTACTGCCCAGTCATGAGTGTCACATAATGTCCACAGCATGTGGCTATGCACATGGAACTATGTTTTTCTCCGTGTGCAGACCTATTGAATGGGCATGGCTTCTTAAGGTACTGGGGTTCAGCATGGTATTTCCCTGATGCAGCCAGGCAATGAATATCTTTTGCTGTCTGCTGCACAGGGGCTATCAGGAGTACCTCTTGGACCATTACAATAGACCTTTTTGTAGGATTGATGCCTACCACTAGCCTGTCAGGATGGCAAGAGAAATGTATTTATTTATTCATTTAACATTTGTTTATCAGGAAGGTCTGACTTGGTACAAAGCCAGTTTTCAGCAGAGGGTTGGGGAGAAATGCTCCAGATATATGTCTCTGAATTGTGGGAGGAAACTGGAGCACCCAGTAGAAACCCACATGAATGCAGGGAGGACATGCAGACTCCACACAGAAGGCACCCCAGCCAAGAATCAAACCAGAAAACCTCTAGCTGTGAGGTGACAACACTACCGCTGCACCACTGCACCATCCGAGTTAGTGATGTTACTCCTGAGAACACTGCAAGCACCACTATGCCATCCTACCAAAGCATCATCCTAACCTTCTCAGCCAGTGAGAGACACAGGCTAGGAAGAGTTAGTCAATATTTTGTATTTTGGCTATTGTCTATTGGCTTCCATTCCTTTTGCTGTTACACCAACATTGTACTTGAGTCTTTGCTTTCTTTTACAGTTTCTAAGAAGCTAGCCTTTTACAGAGTGGCCTGTCTGAAGAGGTCTGACAGGTTGTCCAGGTGTTAGTTTATGTGTACTTTGTCCATGACAGTCGGTTGCAAATGAAATTCTATTTGTCAAAGATGTGTTCTATACTCAGATCCAAAATGACACTAAACTCCAGTAAAAATGCTATGTACCAGGAAATGTTCCAGACTCAAAACAAAGTCTCACCAAAAGGATTTATTTTGCGCTTTCATCAGCTTATATCTTAAGACTTCTTCAGAATAAAGCATACAAGCAGGAACACATATTTAAAAGACATTCATTAATCACATGACAATATCTTCACCAATTAAAAAAACAAATTAAAACATTCAATTATTCTCCTAGAAACTAAGTAAAGGTTGCTAAACACAATAGGAATGCAGCCTTAAAAAATAACAATACTGCAAGTGTCATTCAGCCTAAGTAAAACCTGAACATTCAACCTTATCTACCAAAGGAGTTCTCTAAACTCAACTGTAACTGCCCAAGGCCCCCCTCAAAGGTCTTTTTTGACCCCTTCTAAAACAAAAAAAATGAAAATTATGTGTGGGGTATATTTCCACATGTTTATATAGAGCATTACATTGTTAGTATTTTTGTTATTCATATCCCTAATATGCTTGTAAATTCTTTCTTTGAATCTGCGTGTAGTTTTCCCTATATAAAATCCAGGGCACTGAGAACAAATAGCATAAATTACCCCTGTTGAGTTACAACTGAAAAGCCCATTAGGTTTTATTGTAAGGAAATTCATTCTAACATGTTCTTTATTTAAAATATGACAGCATTGTGCACAAAAATAAACACTTTTTGTGTCTCTTCTCCCTTGTCCTAATGAAGTCTCTTCTTTCCATCCCAACATGTTTTTAATAGTACACCCCCTCCTGTATACGGGCTTATTTCCAAGTTTTTTCATCAGTCCCTCTTGTACTTGGAGTAACTGCCAGTTCCTATATAAAATACCCTGGATAAGATGGTAATCTACAGAAAACCTAGTTGTAAAGGAACACTGGTAGTTGTTTGTTACCTTGGGTACTAATAATTCAACATTGTTTTTGTATATTGTGCCTTTTGTCTGCAATAGAGGCAAAAATATCCCTTTGTTCCTCTTGATAACTATTTCATCCTTCACTTTTCTATTAAGGAACCAGGGTAACCCCTCGAAAAAAAACATATTACTAAGAATTGTACATTGAGCAGAAAAAATTGTATCTCTTGTAATCATTCGTGCTATCCGGATGAACTGCCCCTTTACTACACCTTTTTTAACATGGTTAGGGTGACAACTATCATAATGCAGCAGGCTGTTACAATATGTGGGCTTCCTGTAGATGTCACTTATGTATTGTTTACTCTCCAAGTCTTTACAAATTTCAACAGCTAGATAATTAATCTTATTGACATTATAGGTATGGCTGAACATCAGCAAAGTAGTAGTTTCATTAACGTACATCAAAAAATCCTGAATACTAAGTTCATCACCCACCGACACAAAAATGAAATCATCCAAGTAACGTAAATATAGTCTCCAATTGTTTTAAAATTGAGGCGAGAGCACAAACTTCGTCTCCCACATTAATGTAACTATGTTAGCAAATATGGGGGCATAAACCGCCCCCATAGCTACACCTGTCTTTTGCAAAAAAGTACTGTCCTTCAAAATACACAAAGTTATTTCGTAAAATTATATCCATAAAATGCACTATAACCCCTACCTGTTCATTTGAAAATAACTTAGAGTCAAATAACTTTTGAAACCATTCCAACCCAAGGGTGTGGGTTATCACATTGAACAAATTGACTACATCCACCGTAAGAAAAATGTTATTTTCATCATAAGTAAGTTCATTAAACTTTTTAAAAAAATTCCATGAATCAGTACAGATATGTGATTCATTCTCTAAAACATTTTTCAACTGTATATCTATGTATTTACAAAGAGAATGTATCTTAGACCCTGTAGCACTTACAATTTGTCTCATCGGGGGGTCATGCTTATTTTTTGTGTAGCTCTGGGGTTCCGAAAATACTCGGTACAACAGGGTACTGTGTATATATTCCACAGTTCCATGGTCTAATTGCCCCTGGTCTTCCCTATCTTTAAGAGCTAAATCAATTTTATAATAAGAGACATCAACCATGTTCAGGGAAACCTCTTTGTACATCAACCCATCCAGCAAAAACACATTCATTCTGTTGATGTAATCTTCCTTAGACATAATTACTACCCCCCACCCTTATCAGGTTTCATAACTCTGATTTATCTTGACAGGATTTCACCAAAATTACTCTCTCTTCATGTGTACGATTTTCAACAAGTTTTGACTCCTTGTATCTAAACATTGCCCTAAAGTCAAACTCACATATTTTTTTCAAACATAGTAAGGCAATTTAAAGTAAGAGGGTTGAAAGTACTTTTTTCTTTAACACATTAATAGCCTCCTTACCCACACTGTTGTTAAAAATAATTTCAAATTTAAGTTTCTAACATACAATATTAGATCAACAATGAGGTCTGTAATTCTTGAACGACAAGTAGGCACAAAATTAAAGCCTTTACTAAAAAGTTCTGCTGCCTCTGTATTTAGCTCACAAGATAAAAAAATTGTATAAGCAAAAGTCAACTTTTAAATTGTAGATACATGAGGGATATTCCATTTTGTTGGTTCTATAGTCCATATTACAGTTCTCAAGCAATGAACGAACATTAGGAGCTAATATCTCTGACTGAATTGCCTCCTTGACTGCTGGTTTGTGAATCATTGATTCCCTGATGTTCTTGTATTCCACTGAGGCCTGTAGTAGACAACATGTCCCTATTTTCGGATCCTTTCTGACCTTCTCGGCTGATCTCACCCTAAAGGGGTGCAGTTCACTGATGTAATTGTATTTGTAGGCTCCTCCTCTTGCGTAGTAACTCTGCCATTGGTTTCTGCCCTAGATGGGCATACCAATGCAAGGGAAGGTGGTTTAGGATAGGCTAAGCCATCCGAATAGGCTTTCCTATCTCTCTTGAATGTTTTCTCTTTATGTTTTTAATATCCCCTGCGATTTTATCCACCTTGGTAAATACATCATTGTAACTCAACACAGCACTCTCAAATAACAAATCATCACAAAGTTTGTTGTCAATTTCTGTTAGTTCACGATGAAGGTCAATGGATGCTAGGTTATGTTTAACCAAAATTTCCATTAGTTTACAGCCCTGCTTATTAAAGGCGGCAATGAGTTCAGAATGCAAAGCAGAGTCAGGTATCAAACCATTAAGAAACTTCCAAGACCTTAGTCTTTTAGGTACCATCTGTGATTTAATGCATTTGATAAAGTAGGTATTATCTAACTGTAGCCTTCTGCATTTAAGCAACTTAGTTTCAAACATTTGCAGTGACTCATGGAATGTACAGATATCATTATTAGAATTGGTACTAAAAGTAAAGTCTATTCAGCCATGCATTTACATTGCAGGGATTCCTATCCCTGTTATCACTAACAGGTGCATTCGTAAGAGTATTACCATGAGTTCCAACAGTTCTGGAAATGTTCTCCAGCTGAATATTACATGTTGAAGGTATAGTTTGTGTACTTCTTTGGCTATTAGACACAATTACTTCTTGCGAAAGTTGTTGTATAACCAATATTTTCCACCAGATCATCTCCAAGGGTCACTGTTCACGCTGAAACATCCATCAGGAAACAGGGCAAAAGTACAAAACTCAGAACCAAACTGACACCAAACTCCTGTAAAAATGCATTGTACCAAAAAATTCCCCAGACATGAAACAAAGTCCTACCAAAAGGATTTATTTGCACTTTTGTCAGCTTATATCTTGACTTCTTCAGAATAAAACATACAGGCAGGAAACACATTTAAAAGACTGATCTTTAGATACTCTACTTATATATGCTTTAATAAAGCATTTATATACCACAGTTTGCTGGCCTTTTGTTTTTTGACTTGGACTCAGCCTTTTTGAGGCTGTGCAGTTGCCATACTTGCAAGGGTTGTTTCATTCTGTAAGCTGCCATCAGGTGACATTATGTTATTAAATCACTGATAATTAGCACTACACTGTGACATTGCAAGGCTTTCTGAATGACTCAGTGTTCCCATTCATGGCTAAGTTTTTCAGCTATTTTTAACTAACTTTAAATATTGATTTGGGGGATTGCTTTAGGTAGGCTATGGTGCTTTGTGGTGAGCAGGAGGTCCCCCTGCAAAAGCTTGTTACAATGAGTTTCAGTGTTTGATCTCTCTCTCTCTCTCTCTCTCTATATATATATATATATATAAGTCCTTATATTGGTTGAAATTGACTTTTGATCAACAGGAAAAATGCTGACTTTTTGTGTAAGATTGCCATAATACTGCCAATCTCAGAGTTGGTATATATAATTAGCAGAGGATGTGTTTGTGTGTGTGTTGGGGGGGGGTGCAGGACACTTGCCCCCACCTGTTCCCCACAAAAACATGCTTTTGTTGTTTGCATGCTTCGAGGTTATGTCTCTGAGCATACATAGTGTCACCTGCCATTTTGATCTATTTTAATATACCTACATGTATATGTATTTGTGTATATATATATATATATATATATATATATATATATATATATATATATATATATATATATATATACATTTATGGGACTACTGAAAAAGATAAAAAGACCTAAATGTTGACATTCATAATGTTGCAAATGTTGACATGCTGCTATGCATGTGCTGAGTAATAATTTTGGCACATGCAAAATCAAAGCTAAAAAAAAGACTGAACACCATTGTTCCCATACCTCCTGTTAATTATATATACCAACTTTGAGATGGCACAATATTATAAAAAGGGCATAATCCACAGCTACGGGAATTGTTTGATCTTGCACCCCTGTTGATCATCTGCTTAGCTGACCAAATTTTGCTAGCTAAACAGAGTTAACCCAAATGACATTCAACTAAATTCATGGCTTCCACACACACACACACACACACACACACACACACACACACACACACACACACACACACACACATATATAGGTGCAGAGAGGCCTGATCCCTTTCAAAAAATTATTTTTAATTTTTGTTGTTTTCGATCATTTTATGTTTGATCTAAAATTATCGTTATTTGATGTTCGGCATTTTGAAAACACTCACACACACACACACACACACACACACACACACACATATATATATATATATATATATATATATACATATATATATAAAGTATCTGTGCATTTAACCATGTATCTGCATATAACTACACCACTATGCACTACTATGTCTAGAAAAGAGTGTTAAAATACTGACATTTAAGCAAGTACTGCAGAGACAGATGAATAGGGGCAGGACTCACACAGTGCTTCTGGCCTGTTGCATTTATTTATTGACATTTGTTTACCAGGAAAGTTTGATTGAGAAGTGTTCTTTTTCATCAGAGGCCCATGGAAGAAAGCTCCATTATACAGACATCATGGACATCATTTGCGTCGTTTCATTTACAGTCAGTTTCATTCATGAGCAGTGGTTCCGTTATTCAGATCCTTAATATCAGTTACATCATTTATAAACAATTTTGATTAAAAATAAGAGTTACATGGGTTGGATATGAATACATTTTGGCCATTTATCTTTCAGGTGTTTTTTTCAGTTGGGATTTAAAGTCTTTCGTATTGCAAGATGTTCTTAAGTGGAGCGAGCTGGTATTCAAGCTATTAGCAATGCAGCATGAATACTGGGAGTATCCTGCATTGTTGTTAGGTTTAGTTATGGAGAGTAATGATTTGTCAGAGGAGCATAGAGTCCTCTTAATAGCGTATAGTTGAATGATAGACTGAAGAGACTAGAATTTTTGGGGGATGAACAATAGTTTGAAAGCTGTAATTAATTTTGAGTGCAACACAGAATTACTTGTTTTAAGCCAGTTTAGTGATGTGATCTATATTGCTGGCTGGTTGCAAAGTTGGCTGGTTTATTTCAGTAATTCTCCAGCACAGCTGATAGAGAAGACGAGATTTGTTAGGATGGAAAGGCATATAATAGAGTGGGGGGGGGCGGTAGAAATGAAGTGCCTATGTTTTGCCTAGCACAGTCAGTAAGGTAGTGTTTTACTCTGTAGAGGCAGTCTGGATCTTTATAGCTTGGAGAAAGCAGAGATCAAATTTCAGGTGGTCATCTATAATCACACCTAGTAGCTTTGTGTTGGACACCAGTTTTATATTTGTCTTGTTGGATGATAGTATATTAAAGGTAGTTTTTTTGTGAGATGAGATAGTAGGGGTTGAACAGTAGCAGTTTTTTTTTTATTTTTTTTTTTTTGATTCAGGAAGAGTTGTGAGTTGTCAAGCCAAGCTTCTGTGGAGGAGAAGGTTTTCTGGGTAAGTGTTTTGAACATGGGTAGTGCCCGAGTAGCATATATTAGAGTGGAGTCATTGGTGTATTCTACTATGGTGGCCTCTTTGTCTGCTGTTTTTAGGTCTTTGAAAAATAAGTTAAACAGTAGTGGTCCTAGAACAGTCTTGTGGGACTCCAATGGCTACAGGAAGGAAAGAGGAGAAATCATTTTGCCATTTCACTGATTGGGACCTGTTAGTAAGGTAACTAAGAAACCAGTAAAAGTAAATTAGAAGAAACACACCAGGATCCACTAAAGTGAATTTATTTAACTAAGAAACCAGTTAAGTGAGGAGGGTGATAGCTGATAGGAAGAGAGTTTAGTTAGGAGAATTTGATGACTGACTGTGTTGAATGCCTTGGACAGATCCAGATATAGGGCTGAGGTTAGAAGACCTGAATTTGTATTATGATTTATTATATTTGCGATCCTTAGAAAGGCAGTGGTTGTACTGTGATCAGGTATGAAAACATGCTATAAGGGAGAGAGAAGATTATGCGAAGTAATATATGTAGTAATGTGAAAGTGAATACATCTTTTCAAGATTTTGGAAAAGGGTGAGACAATGGTGATTGGTCTATAGCATATAGGCCCAGTTGATGAGCCATCTTTGTGGAGGGGTGTTATATAGGACTTTTTTTCCATAAGGTGGGGACATATTTTTTTTTGGATGGAGTGGTTTATTAGAATCAAGATAAGATATGTGAGGGTATCTGCAATGAGTCTGAGGTATTCAGATGGAAGTTGGTCAGGGACAGTGGTTGTTTAAGCATTTTTTAATGGAGTGAGTGTGAAGTTCTGTTGTGGCTTCAGTGATTACTGTGGGATGGCTGGATTTAAAGTAGTTTTTTTGAAGGATGGTGATTACTGTATTTATAAAATGTGAGTTAAACTGTGAAGCAATGCTTTGGGAGTTATTGGTTGAGGATGGGCTGGGTTGGGTATATTTTCTACAACTGAGTAATGTATTTATTGATTTCCAGATGTTTTTTGGATTGTTTGCACTTCTTTCTTTTCTTTTTTTTTTGTTTATTTTGTTTACTGCTTTATCAGTATATTAAAAAAATGCACACTTCACAGCAATGTTCGATGTCTGCCGATACATACAAAACACTAAGAACATTATTATTAAAGTATCTAAAAAAATGTAACTGTTTTAAAATCTGGATGCATTTCATTTTTATTAAATACTTAGCCCATAGCATAGGGCTTAGCTCTGCAGTCTGACATAACTCTGCCATACCAGTATTTATTATAAGATGCACTGTTTAAATAATGAACTTCATTTGCATGGGATTTTCTGAAACTGCATTGCATTTCAGTGGTGTTATGTGAATGTTTAGGGCAGCAAACTGCACCAGTATATGAACATACAATGCTCATTAACATTATAGCCAGAAATTGCTGCCATGGGCAGATCCATAACATTGTCACAATGAAACAGCTATGACAGATGCTGAATAGTCAGTATTTACAAATATTTCACAAAGCTCATCACCATCATTTTGTATTGTATTTCTGGAAGTAGTTGCAGTGGCTTTGTAACTACTGCATACCACTCAACAGTTCAGATTTTCTCAGACTGTCCAGAGTTCTGTTTTGCCTCATATTTTTGGTCTAATCTTCTTAAACTTTCTGGTTTTCTGGAAGATCATTCAGAACTGATGTCACTAAATAATGATGGACATTTGAGTTTTAGACTTCACACCTTTCAGAAAATGCATGCTAATGCAAGGTATGTTATTGTACATTTATAAGAGCAATGCTCAAAACATGGCCCTATTTTTGGGCCATTGCACCACCATTATTTATATCTTTGGCCAGATATCTTGTGCTAAGTGGTTGAGAGGTATGAACTTCTGCAGTGATATTTGCATATGCCTGTCATTTGTTTGCTGCAGTGGTGTAAAGAAGACATGTTGTTGATACTGTTTTGCTTGTAGCAGTATGAGGTCAGCTGAGTGAGACAAAGGGATGCATGACAAAACCTGGCTATTAACTATAGGTAGCTTCTGCACTGGTGTACAGGTACCACACTGGTACACCCATCTGTGCTAATGGTACCTAGAAAATCTACAGAGATGGAGGATGCAGTCATCATGGAATGACTACTGCCCTTTAGTAAATGTTTAATACTGTGGTTATTCTCTTTTGTGGATAATGAAATCTAAAATTATTATATACATTTAGTAACATAATGACTGCTGGCTGCTGTTCTGACTTGTCTTTTGAGTGTGCTGCCATGTAGAAAGGCACTGAACTTGCTCTGTTATGCTGCATTAATATATATTTCATAAAAACATTGACATAACTCCTCGTAATTTGTAATAGAAAAGAATTATGAGTTTTTGTGCCATATTTTTAATGTACCCAAAGGCTAACAGAGTTGTGTTGTTTCTGGAAGTTTTATGCGTGTTTCAATAAAAACTAACAAAACAAAACTATTTACTGATTCTGGTTTTCGGAATAATTTTTCTTTGTGATTTAGCACTAAAAGATTGGCATACACTATAGCAATGGGATATTAACTTGATAACAGAGACATGTTTACAGCATTTATACATGATTAGTATATTGTTTGATCTTGATTCTTTAGAAAGACTATCCCTGAGATTCAATAAACTCCATGTAGGCCCTGAGCGAATCCTACACAGAGTTTACATGTTTGTGTGGTGGTGCACAGCAAGCGTCAGGGTGCATTAGCGTGCAAAGCATATTCATGCCGCTCAATGCATCTAAGCTAGGTATCATGGCTGGCAACAATGCTGCTGGCCAGGAAACCATGTAAGCACCCATGGATAAGCAGAGAATGTATGGTCCACAGTTTTACAAGGATTGCCACAGTAATCACCAGGGCTTCACAGATAGCTCTCAATGTGTTAGTTCAACACATTTGCACAAAGGCCAGTATAATGTGGGGACAATTAACCAGAAATATGGACTTATTTGACATAGATGTGCCATAGAAATATGGTAGACTGAAACTCAAACATACCTCTCAACCTCTTAGGTTCATAAGTTCATAGGTTCATAGGTTCATACTAGGCTATCTGCCCGAGGGCATTTACAAGCCTAGCCCATCGTTTTGTGGCTTACGCCACCCCTTTAGTATGGGGAACTATACCCATTATTTTGCTGTGCCTCTGTCGAGCAGTGACACTGAGGTAATCCCTGGGGTATATCTGCGATCTCCCACCCATTGGTCAAGATTTCTCTTGAACAAGGCCAGCGAGGTGCTCTGCCTCACATGTACCGGGATTTTGTTCCACAGCATAGGGAGTCTTTGGGTGATGAATCTATCCCTCCAGCACGTCCTATTAATAGCCATGTCAAGGTTTAAGTCTCCCGCCCTTGTGGCTCTGATGGATCTAGATTTTTTGAGGTGAAACATATTCATCAAATCTGGGTTTGACATGGCCTTGTATGTTAGGCAAAGGTCACCTCTGAGCAAGCGGTGGCGACTGAATAGAGCTGGAGTTCTTTCAGTCGGGCAGCATAGGACAGATTTTTGAGACACTTTATCCTTTTGGTGAGGAACTTTTGTGGCCTCTCCAGCTGCTGCAAGTGTCGGGTCAGATACATTCGAATGGGGCATTGTACTCAATCATTGGTCTGATGAGTGATGAGTAAAGGGAGACTATGACCTCCCTTGATCTAGATGAGAATCCCTTCATGATAAGGTGGGCAATGTAGAAGGTCTTCCTAACTACTTTAGCTACATGGGTGTCAAATGACAGACTACTATCAACCTGGGTCCCCAGGTCCCTGATAACTTCTTCTGTGCTCAGTGGATTGCCACCTATTTGGTAGCTAGGGGTAACCTTGTTTTTCCCGAAGGGTATGACTATGCATTTTTTGGCATTTAACTTTAGGCCGTGGCTCTGGCACCAGTTATCCATTTCTGTGAGACCCTTCTGAAGGATATCTGTGTCAGATGTGTTTTCTACTATGGCGCCCAGTTTGCAGTCATCTGCAAACTTTGTCAGCCATAACCCTCCTGTGTTTGCTTGTACTTCGGAAAAGTAGATGCCAAACAAGAGTGGGCCCAGGACTGAGCCCTGTGGGACACCACTTGTGACAGGCTTTGAGTCTGACATGGCACCAGCAACTCTGACCCTGTGCGTTCTGTCACTCAGCCAGTTTGCAACCCATCTTGTGATGTATGGGTTGACATTTAAGCTGATGAGTTTTTTCAATGATACCTGAGTGGGGTATTGTATCGAAGGCCTTAGCCAGATCAAGGTAGGCTGTATGGACTGCCTTTCCCTCATCAATGGCTTTGGTGACTGTTTCGAAAAAGTCAACCAAGTTTAAAAGGCATGATCTGCCTTTGACAAAGCCAAACTGGGTTGGATCCAAAGTCTGCAAATTCCCTATGTCTTTATTTATGAGGTCCATTATGATCCTCTCCATGGCTTTGCACATAAGGCTTGTCAAGCTAATGGGCCGGTAATTTCCAGGGTCGGTGGAGGCACCGCCTTTGTGAAGTGGTACCACAGTTGCAGTGTGCCACTCCCTGGGTACGTATCCAGAGGTAAGACTTTGATTAAACAGCTGTCCTAGCTGTGGGTTTAATTCCTCATTGAGTTCGTGGAGCACACAGCCGGGGACACCATCAGGTCCCATGGATGCTGTGTTTTTTGCTTTGGAGAGAGCAGTTCTCACTTGGGCACTGGAGATGTTTGGGGGGCTGCAATCGTTTGGTATAGATATCTCTCCTTTTGGGGGGGAGAAGTTTGCACTGAACCTGTCAGCCAGTATGTTGGCAATGTCTGTAGGATCAGTAATCTTCACATCATTTTGAACTAGCTCTGAGCATATCTGGGAGTTTCCTCCCAGGTTTCTAACATAGCTAAAGAAGGCCTTATGATTGTCTTTTGAGTCTTTAGCTATTTTTCTCTCGAAATTTGCTTTGGATGATTTTATGAGAGCTCTTAGTTTTTACTTATAGTGATCAAGGGTGTCTTACCTTTTAAGGATTTTGCTCTATCTTGTAGTAGCTTCCTCCTTTTGTTGGAGAGTTTGTTTATGGCTGGGGTCCACCAGACTGGACGCTTGCCTTTGGTACAAAGAGTCTTTGTTTTGCTTGGGATTGCCTTATCCATGCAGTCCTGCAGGTGCTGGTAGAAGGCATTTGTAAGTGATTCAGCGGCTTGAGTACTGTTTTCCCCGGCTCGGGGCCTTAAAGGAGACCACACTAGTCTTTAGAAGTGTGAAGTCGGCTTTTGAGAAGTTCTTTACTGTGGTCTTTTATTTCAGGTGGGGTGGGATGAGGACCTCCAGCGAGATTAGTTTGTGATCTGATCTCACCAGTGAGGGTACACCTCCGGTGTTGAACATTGTGCTCCCATGTTCGTGATGATGAGATCAAGTATGTTATCTCCTCTTGTGGGGATGGTGACTAGTTGTTCCATGGCATTTGAGTTTATGAATTCCAGGAACTTTTGGGCTAGGGTGTTTGGGCTTGAGTAGTGTTCCCAGTCTATATTAGGGTAATTGAAGTCACCTAGTATGATGGTGTTTGGTGATACATTTATCCCCTCTAGTGTTTTCAGGAAGGCCATGTGAGGTTCCTGAGTTTGTGAGGGTGGCCTGTAACATGCTACAATTTGCAGAGCAGTCTTGCCTATGGTTAATTGCACCTGGATGGTCTCCGATGCATCGTGCGTTGATACCAGTCTTGAGGTGTGGGTGTCCTTGATGAATATGGATACCCCCCCTCCTTTCTTGGTATTGTCCGGATTTTGGGGCCGGACCACATGATATGAGGTAAAACCTGAGAGCGCTGGGGTGCTCTCAGGAGCCTTGAACCAGGTTTCTGTCACAGCACAGACATCGATGTTCTCCATACTGAGAAGGGCCTCGAGTGCGTGCATTTTGAGATTTAGACTTCTGGCATTGAGCAGCATTACCCTTAGTTTTTTTCCTTTTTTGTGTTCTAGGGTGGTAGGTTTAGAATTTGAGCCTTGCCTAAAAAAGGCACTATGGGGTGGCAAGAGCCTTTGCCAATATCCGGAATCCCAGGGTGACAGGTGCAAGCCGTCCCTTAAGCAGCGTGGCTTGTCCAGCATGTCATCCCAGGCAGACAGACACTGGATCCCCTTTGAATGACACCAGTGTTTAAGCCAATTGTTAAAGCTGATCATCTTATCTCTGTATTGTGGCATCATTCTTGGTGAAGGTAGGATACTGCTCAAGGTCAGGGTCATACCTGCCTGGGCTACATAATCAGAGAGCTCCTCAATGTCTCTTTTCATGTAGTCCAAGGAGGTGCCTCAGGTCGTTTACACCAGCGTGGACAATGACTGAGTCATATTTGTACCTGCTGTTGAGAGACCTGAGTGCTTGCGTTATGTGGCGGATTCTATCGCCCGACAGGCAGCTTACTGTGACCTTCTCCTTACTCAGTCTGGTGAGCGGACGTCAGTGTGTCTGACTATGGAGTCACCAATGACTAGTGTGTCTGGCATTGTGTTTGGCCTTAAGGGCTGTGACTGTTTGACACTCTGACTGTGAGGTCTATGTGTTGCAGGTGTTGTGTTCTGAGGTGGTGGTTGTTTGGGTGTCTGCTTTGGTGGCCTCTGCTGTTTTGGTAAATTTTTGATCAGAGCCTCCGAGTATGTCTTTGTGTGTTTATGTGTATGATTTGAGGTTGTAATGGTACTATGTGAGACTGGGTCTATAGTGTGTGTGGTAACCTTCTCCTCCTGACTGGTCTTGCCAGTCCTATGTTGAGAGAGCTCAGCCTCCAGTTTGGCCGTATAGTTGCATCTCTCGCATGTATTTGTGTTTTGTGGGAGGAGGAGAGGGTTGTCTGTGTACATGAGGCAATTGTAACATTGCCTCAATATTCCCAGGTTCACCAGCTGAGCAGGAGAGGACACTAGCAACTGATCCCTCGACATGCTAGAAGGAATAGACAAAAAAAACTTTAAAAAAGATTCCGGGGGACGTGGGTGATCGAGAAATGGGGGGTTGCCTTTTTGGGGTACTCTCTATGACAAGAGTGGCGTATCAAGGTAATAAGTACTGTAGGAGCAAGTGCTACGTTTAACAGATAGAGAATAGTCTACTTGGAGTCAAGTAGAGATGATCTTTTTAATTATAGGATACGCTGATTAGATCAGTAGTATAGTTCAAGGAAGGTAGTTTTAAGGGAAAATTTGAAGAGTGGACTTTAGGTAGCCCGAATAGTTTAAACCTGCTTAACCGGCGCTGCCCTAGTGTGCAACAGTGGCAGCTCCGTGCTAAATCGCGCTAATGCGCGCTAAAGCGTGCTTTATAGCAGGGGGCTGGAAAAGACAGGAAATGACCCAAAATGGCCAATAAACTACAAGTTACTGCCTTAAACCACTCCTCTGAGGACAAACAGGCAGCTCAGTACTCCCTACTCCCACTAGTGAGTAAAGAAACTACCCCTTGACCAAACAAGGAAAATGGAGAAAACAGGAACCAAGACAAAGCCCAGGGATCAGCAAAATCTGATCACTGGAACAAACTATTAGAAAAGTATGGAAAACAAGAGTATTTTTTGTTTTTTTTCAAGTTTTTTTCAGATAGGCAGAAAGTACAATAAATGCTGTGTTTTTCGACTAAATGCTATCAAAAGCTAGTACACTTGAGTGTATTAGCCTGTTGTTTAACTTTTAAGCAAAACTTAAACAAGCAAGTGCAATAAACAATTCAAGCTATTAAAAACAGTAAAAACAACAAAGGCATAAATAATAGTAGCACAAAGGCCCAAAAACAGAGGTAGAGTTTAATATTGCTCTTACAAACCTAGAAAGTTGATAAAATAATAGGTTTTACAGTAGCATGAATTTACTGAAGAGCATGAAGTTTGAAACTCAAATGTCTGTCATTGTTTTCTGACTTCAATCTGCAAAGGCATGCCAGTGATTTGCCAGAAAGCCAAACTTTTATGAGGAAAAGGTCATAAATATGAGGAAAAACTGGACATTCTGCAAAAGTCAGGACAGTTAAGAGGTCTGGAATGAAATGTATGTAATATTGACTCACATCCATCTTAAGATCATTTCAGTGATATGGCAGAAAGCCACAGATTTGGTAAGGAATGCTTCTGGACATCTTGGGAATATCTGAACAGTTGAGAGGTATGAATCTAAACTATATGGTCCAAACACAGTGCATCTACAATGCAGAATATTGTGATATTCCATTCCTGGCATTCTGTACAGAAGCTGTGTCAATGATCTATAATGATACATAGACTGCCATGTAAAATGAACACTCAGGGGAAGTGTGTGCATTGAATAGGGACATACAGTTGAATTGTAGAATGAACACAGGAAAGAGGACAGGTGAAACAACCTAATGCATGGCAGGTGAGGGCATGTTAATGGAAGATAGTTCTAGCAGCAACACCAATCACATACATATATATATATATATATATATATATATATATATATATATATATATATATATATATATAGATATATATATAGATATATATATATGGTACAGTAGGGAGTGTACTGTGAAAATGTGCTTTATGTGTCTGTCACACAAGGTAACATAACAATGGGAGGATGTCTGTATGAGATAAGCATCCTTACATGAATAATGCAGAGGACATCTATCAGGGATCTAACATACATTTAGGGTAGGATGCATATTGTGAAGCTGTGCAAACTGATAAGCCTGGATATAAGTGTAATCTCATCCAATGTCTCCAGCAAGTGGGGTACAGGTAAAGACTTATGGAAAACATTAAAAGAACCAATCACAGTCATGGCAAATATCAGAATAATACCACCAGTAATCCCATGCCTCTTACATAATATATGTGATTTAGAGTGATATGATGAGTCTACACACACACATTTGAACAACTTATGATACACCTACACTCTATGAGGGTTCACAGGTTCATAGGTTGATATTAGGCTATCGGCCCTAGGGCCTATACAAGCCTAGCCATAACAATTCCCTGGCTATTTCTTCCCACAGTATGTACTTCCCTGGACCCCTGTCTAGCAGGGCGACTGACGTGATCACCAGGGTGAATTTCCTATCTCCCATCCAATCGTCAAGGTTCCTTTTGAAGAGGGCCAAAGAGGCGCTCTGCTTGACATGTATGGGCAGTCTATTCCAGAGTCTGGGGAGTCTGTGGGTCAGGATAACCATGCACACTGTCCTGGCACTGTAACATCTGCTAGAGGTGTTAGGAGGGACACTGTTATACCTGTATGCAACAATATGAGCAATACAGACTAGCAGGCTAGTTAACTGGAGTGCATATATGTGTGTATATATATATATATATATATATATATATATATATATATATATATATATATATATAGATATATATATATATATATGGCACAATCCACACTGTCAAGAATGATATACATGCCATTAATGTTGTCAAACACCTATGTATGTAGTGTGCGCATCAGCAGAACAGGTAGCACACATGCATTTGGTGTAACAACTTGATTTGTGTTCCACACCATAAGACAGCCATGTATATTCCACAAAAGGAATACATAGGTATGGGACAATAAGCTGTGTGACAGCTCACTGTGGTACACTTCAGTTGAACATCAGTGGAAGATATTTAGGGAGCTACGTGAAGAAGGGTACATTGTGCTCAGTTAGCTCAATTATTGGTGTGATGAAGGCTGTGAACTATGGGGGTATTATGGCCTTCACATACCCAGTACTTGTGTTACATTCAAGGGAGTAGTCAGCACTGTGACCAGATGCTGGTGGATATTCCTCATACCATCTACTCCAGGACATGGATCACATACCTATTGATCTGATTATAGTGTGTGATGTCCACATTATACTTGGGTTGTGTGTTTGTTTTCCTGGCTTAACAAATCCCCCCATGTTTTCTTGTCATTGGAGATGTTGTCATGGCTGTGGCAGCAATCTTTGGTGTGTGTTGATACTGTCTGTATTATACTAATATCACAGTTGGTGTCAATGATTGCCCACAATCTGTAGTTCTTCAGGCAGCTATTTGGACACAGGATGTGTATGTCATCTGTGATGTCCATCACTTAAATAATGGACAGGAAAGGGCCTAGCAGACAGCACTGATGTACGGACCTGATCACTGGACCTGAGATAGAGATCACTTTAGACATTTCAACATAGTGAGATGCCACGTATGTAATACACTGGTCTACCCACTTTATGGCTACATCTGACAATGTTGATTGAATACCTCAGTGTGGATTTGTGTCAAATACTTTGATCTGGTCAAGTTTTACAAGATGATACTGTTGTCATCATGCATGCCCTTGATGACCTCTTTGAGGACATCTATCAAATGTAACAGCCATGATGCAGCATTAACAACTCACACAGGTCTGTTGCACACAGCTGGAATATTACTAGTGTCCATTTAGAAGAGGTTCATAGGTTCATAGGTAGGTACTAGGTTATTGGCCCTAGGGCCTATATAAGCCTAGCTAAAAATGTACCCTGGCTTTCGCCACCCAAGAAAATTATTTTCCTGTGCCCCTGTCGAGCAGAGCCACAGAAGTGATCCCTGGGGTGAATTTCCTATAGGTTCATAGGTATATACTAGGCTATTGGCCCTAGCCCATGATGACATGTTGGTCTACCTCACAGAATAAGAGAGTCAGGATGTTTCCATACATGCATGCATCAGGTGTTGTCCCCCCAACTCAGATAGATACATGTTGATGTACACCCTTCTACAGGAACATAGCCCATGTGGTGGGTGTGTTGAAGTGTGTATTCAATCTCATCAGGAAGGTGTACGCCTTGAGTCATGCTATAGGCAATCTGTGATGTTGTCACAGCCCAGTGATTCTGTGTGATAGGCCTGCATGAAGGTAAGACAGTGCACACTGCCTATCGTGATCTGGCCTAGGGTTTTGACACAATTCCCCATGCAGGTATAATTGAGAAACTCTTCCAGCTGGGATTAAGCCACGCTTCACTAGATAGATAACCAGCTGGCCCACTGACAGAACAGATACTGTGAACATTGGTGAATCAACCTGTACCAGTAGAGCTGAGTGGTTTAGTGGGCTAATGTACTATGCTGTAGTTAACAGAGTCCCAGGTTCAAAACTTAGCAGGTGTGATGATTTGTTCTCGGGAGTTTGGCATGATGGTTAAGGTGCTTATCTTACAAACACAAGGTGCATGGTTTGATCCCCATGTGGGATAACTGTCTAGACTTAAAGCAGCCCATGAGGAGAATTAGCTTTCTATAAACCTATAGTCATGCTTATACCTCTCAAAAAGCTGTCACCATCGGCAAACTCCAGGGCTCTTTGCTTTGCCCTTCACTGTTTGGATTCTGTTTCTTGACAGTTCAGACTAAAGCATATGGCTTTTGGCTTGCCACATTTTTTGATTCTTGGATATTGGGTGCAATCATTGAATCCAAGAAGAAAAATACAGTACTGCAGAGACTCCAATTTGCGGTTCCAGCAGGAAACAATCTCAAAAAGCACTCAGAAGCAGTTGAAATGTTTGGTTTTAATGCTTGTGTTTTAATAAATGCAAAGCTTCTTCAGATAAAACAGTAAAACAGTTAAAATCCAAACACATTTGAAATTGAGCTTATATAACATCCTAGGTCACATGAGAACCAAGCCATCTTTCATTCATGAAAGTTAAAGCAGAGTTGCCAAAATAGCTCAAGTTTTTCTTGATAATGCTGCCACTGACCCGGGTTCATCTTGTGTTATTTTCTCAATGATCACAAATTTGAAAAAATGACCCAGGACATCTGCAGCATGTTTGGCTAAAGCATTTGTTCCCTTGTCAGTTCTAATGTCGTTTACATTTAAACAACTTCTGAGTGTTTTTTTGAGATTGTTTCCTGCTGGAACCATGAATTGGAGTCTCTGCAGAAACATATTTTTCTTCTTGGTTTGTAAACTTTTTTCTTGACTCCACCAATGATGATAACAAAATACAGACACATGCAGCAGCTGGAGAGACCACAGGGCTTTGTCATCAAGAAAACACAGGGCCCACAAACCATGCCATGATGTATGTGGATAGATTAAAAGCCATGTCACTGCAATATGTCTTACATAGGATGAGGTGACATCTACCTAGCCTCCAGGCCAGTCTGTGACCCTGCTGTGGTGGGAGTACTGCAAATCCATAAATCTGATATAGCTGATGACATTAGCAGTGTCTGTTGAGGAGAATATGCTAATAACAGTGTCCTACATGCTGGAACAGAATGGGTCAGGACAAGTGTATTGAAGGACACCTATGTACCTCTGGATAATGTACATGCTGATTCCTTCCCTAGCCTTGCAGATAAAGCTTTTTAGGCTTATGGGTAAATAGTTGTAGTTCTGCATGTTACCAGATTGATGTGCATTGCATATCATGCAACATCTGATATTTCTTGTTGTAATGTAGGTGATATTTATGTGAAAAAGTACTAAGACACCAGGGTTCCAGTACTTGGCAGGGTGGCAACCCATGGCTGTACTATAAATATGTGATATATTGTTAGCTAGGGCAGTCAGTTTGTAATGTTTTCACATGTAATTTCATGTGTCATAGACAGAAAATGGACAGTAAACAGCAGTATTACATAATAATATTTAAATTTTCCTTAGTGAGACAAGCAGCGGGTTTATGAGACCATTGGCTAAGTGTATATGCTGCACATGTAAGATACACATGTTTGCAAGATGAAGCGCAAAAAGTGAAGGGATCCTTTGCTTCTGCAGCAACTTACATGTGTTGCATTTGATTCTATCTTTTGACCAGATTAAAGGTGTTAAAATGAGGTAGATAGGAAAGTGGTGAAATAAGGACCAAGCAGGGAGAAGAACAAAGGGAAAGCAGGACAGGAATGTGCAGGAGTGAGGTAGGAAAGAACCATAGCTATCCATTACTTTAACAGTGTAAACTGAAAATATGTGCAGAATATTAACTGAATTTGGACTATCACCTCCTGAGAGATGGGGTGACCACATGCAATCATATTGTATAGACAATTGGAATGAATCAAGTGTGTCAAGAAGACACATGTGCGAAATGGAGAGTAATGTATGGAATTATTTTTTTTTTTGTGTGTGGGATAGGTGTTCATTTATTTTTTATTTGAGAGAAAGGTCAATGTTGGGGAAGGGATGTAGGTTTGGGTCAGGACCTTGGGTAGGTGAGGAAACAATTGCAGACAGACAAGACAAACAAGACAAGAGACGGGGGAGGTGATGGACACAAAATGTTGGGGGACATCATGATTGGGGTGAAGGTGGGAATAACCTGGAACCATGGACAACAAGTTTGTAGACAGTGAGAATTGAGTCCATACCCACTGGACTGTCATCACTGTCACCTTACTTTGCAGGTGGATGGAGTGCTTGACATCTTCTTCTCCTCCTTTGGAACATAAGGGAGAGCAGCCTGTCTATCCAGCGTAGGTGTGCACCAGTGGTGTGGCACACCACCTTACATACCATCTCTGGCAACTTGCTGTGGGTGATGAAATTACCACATCTGCCACTGCTCCTGGAGGGTGCCACTGGACTAGCCTCCAGGGCAGGGTTACCTGAGGGTTCAGGTAGTGCAGGGGCAGAAGATGCAGTGCTGCCAAATTGGCTCCCAGCTGTGCTGGGCATCAGTGCTATAGCCGGTGGAATCGAGGCAGGCTGATCGAATGGGGCTGGTCTACCTTGCTGTGCTGTGGAGCATTTAGTGATGTAGTATACATGGATCATACCTCTCAACCATACCAAATTCCACAGTATTTACCGGTTTTGGGGGCAAAATATTGGGGTGCCATGAATTTCCGAGTGGCCCCCTTAATTTCTGAATTTCCTGGGCTTTTTTTAAAATTTTTTTTTACCACTTTAAATTTGTGGCTTATGTTAGGACCATCATCACTCTATAGGGGTGTGCGTGATGACATCAGCTACTGCCTATTGGACTCAGAGGGAAACAGCAATGGCGGCAGATGTGAATAGGTTTTGTAGAATCCACCTGTAACTTTTCTTTATTTTATCTATTTTATCTGCTGGGCTGGCCAAGTTTTATCTGCTATTCCGCTGGATCATAATTATTATCTGCCGAGCATTCATAAGTCTGTGTGCAATGTGTGCATTATGACTTAAGTCCGCCATTTTGTTTGTGCATCTGCTGGCCGTTTATCTGCTTAATAGAATGGAATGCCACTCAGTGCTCAGTCTGCTCACTCAGTTATCTGCTAGCTGGATTGTAATTGTTGTGCATTATATCTTAAGTCCACTGTCTTGCTGCCCAAGTGTTGTTTTATCTGCAAGCATATTGCTCATTTTATAGGGGGGAGTCTACAAGCTGCCAAGTCTCTTTATTTTGCTGCTGCCTTTTCGGTTTATCTGCAAGCAGTGTGTCATGCAGGCACCATTTATATCTCTTAAACTGAAACAGCAGCAGCATCTGCAAGAAGCAAAGTCATTATTACTTTAAAGCCATGAAAGCAAGCAAAGTCATAACTTTAAATTCATGCTGGGAATGCTACTCACTTCTGCAAGCATTATAAGTCCGTTCCTTGGTACTCTTTGTTGCTCATTTTATAGGCTGCCGACTATATCTGAATGGAATGCTTAGCTCGTTTATTGGCACCATTTATCTCTTGCTGCTGCAAAGTTCATTTTATGTGCTGGGCTGCCAAGTGTTGTTTTATTTATCCACAAGTTTGTTTGTGTCTTTTGGCTTTTTCCGGTTAGGGGTCGCCACAGCAAAACTCCGGTCCGCTAATGATTGGCAGTAGATTTTTACGTGCCGAGTTGCCATCCCTGACACACAACCTTCAACGAAGGTACGCCCTATTCATGCATGTCTCCACACAGAAGACGCTCTAGCTGAGAATCGAACGGGACAACGTCTAGCTATGAGGCGACAACGCTACCGCAGCACCATTTATCCACAAGCATATTGCCAATTGCTGTTTTATTTATCTACAGATTGCTCAAGGTGTGTGTGTGTGTGTGTGTGTGTGTGTGTGTGTGTGTGTGTGTGTGTGTGTGTGTGTGTGTGTGTGTGTGTGCAAAAATTCCCCCATTAAGCATACCTGATGGTTACAGATAGTCAGGGTCAAACCCTGTACCTTAGATGCAAGGAGCAAGAGCCTGAACTCCCTACTCACACTAGCTCTTTGATCTATTCTTCTCGAAATGTGTGATTTTCTAGCAAGTCATTGAGAACTGAATTCACTAAATAATTATAGGAAGACTGAAACTTAAATGGCTATCTTTCAGGAAATGCTTGGTAATACAAAACATTTTATTCTAGCAACTCTTCTAAGCTTGTACAAGCAATGTTCAAAATGTTTCCCTGGTTTTAGGCCTTTGTCTCATCCCCAATAAATTTTAGCTTTTTCTAGATTTCTTGTGCTGCATAGTTCCTCATGGGGAGAGAGGTTTAGTGCTACTTATATGACATCTATTTGTGTTAGTAGCACAACAGGTAGAATCCTTGTTTTTGATTCAGAAGGCTATGGGTTCTACTCCCACAGTATATAGTTGAATTGCTGATACTATACTGTGTTGTACTTTTAAAGGGGGTGAATGCTGAAGTCCTGAGAATGTCCTCTTTGGCAGAGATACCTAGTAACTATGAATCAGTTTGCCATCCATTCCCTGTTGCAATATCAGTAACTTATCATTTTATTTAATGTAACAGGCAATTTATCCCTCAAGGGCAACAGGCACTCTACTTGTAGATGAAACAAAGAAATATAAAGTTGTTTGCTAGCAGCAACCTTTTCATTAGTTATTTATTTTATTTATTTATTTTATTTAACATTTGTTGAACGGGAAAGTCTGACTAGGACACAGAGACTATTTTTAGCAGAGGCCCGGTGAGAAATGCTCTAGATGCATGTCTTTAGAATGTGGGAGGAAACTGGAGTACCCAGAGGAAACTCACGCAAATGCAGGGGGAACATGCAAACTCAGCACAGAAAGCACCCCAGCCGAGAATCGAACCGGAGAACCTCTTGCTGTGAGGTGACAAAGTTTAGATGACATTTACTTCTGCAGAGATTGTGCATATTTACTGATACTGGTGGGCTGTAGAAGTTTGAGTTGAGTTTTATGATGGAAATGTTCTGAATTGATATTGCTTAGAAATTTAAAACATGCTCTAACAAATGTGCTGTATTATACAAGGAATACAATTTAATACAGTATTTTTCATGTGCAAGGGGCCTATGATTTGAAAACAGCCCAAAGGTAATCTTTATCCACCACTAGCCAGATGCGTTTTCTTTAAATGTGGGCTTCAATGCTATTTCAATAAATGTGAGTTTACTTTTAAAGGCAGAGAAGTTTGGATGCTAAGTCTGTTTTCATTGTGAGACTGTATTGCTTTGTTTAGCTCATGTCCGTTAGTGTTTGTGCTATAAAATGCAAACTAAAATCCAAATAATCATTGTAGAAGTAAAGCAGTATGCACAGTGTTTATGGTAAAAGACGCGAAATAGCCAAGTAATGGGACATTGGAATGGCTGTAAGGGGACTCTGGGGCCATATTTTGGTTGTCTGTTCTTCAGTTTGCATTTGAAAGTTGGTATCCCACAATCCTATTGAAGTGGGCGGGGTTACATAATTATGTATGCAAATTTAATTTTAATCATTGTACAGATTTGTTCCTATTTTTCATGGGGCTTTGTCCAGATTTTTGATGTTTCCAGGTTGAGAGGTATGACGTGGATGACATGGACACATTTTGACAACACATAATAAAAGCAAAAAATATAATTTAACAAAATAAAAATAAAAATAAAAATATGTATAAAATAAAATAAAAATAAAATTAAAAAATGTTAAAAATAAAATAAAAAATAAAGAAAAAAATAAGAGAGATAAGGGTTGGGGTGAGAAAGAAAAAGAGATAAGATTAGTACCATTATATGTGACATATAATGCATTAATACAATTATACAACTCTATTATCTTAGGTTTTACATTTAAGTCTACCTCCTAACAGATACATACTATACTAAAGATTGCTGCAAGTAATCCTTGAAATCTGCATATATTGCACAAATGCATGTTCCAGTTATACAGACGACAGTTTACAGCAGGGCATTTATGCCACTGGTATAGAGGTTTTAATTTAACGTAAATATTATCGAAGAAATAACAGTATGGTGTAGTTGTTAATTGTGGTATTTGAACCCAGAAATTTTGACTACAGTCTAAGATTTGACTCTTAAAATTGGTTTGTGTTACAGACTAATGCTTGCATACTTACTTTTGCAGTTGGGCTATGCATACTCAATTTGAAACAACTATAAAATACCAAAAAAGCTGTTTATAACTTTTAATACTACAATAGCACTTCTCTTCTGCTGTATACATACCAGTTGCTTCTCTCATTCACTCCAATTTAGCCCCTGGGCCTGGACATTGAACTCCCAATCACTGGCAGCTGGGGAAAAACAGAACAGAACAGAAGACCATTATGCATACTACTCTTGCTATATTCAGCTTTCTAAGTCTTACAAGTGCTCTCTGTAGTTGATACCTACACAGGTGTGGGATATCCTCAGTCCTGAATTCCTCAATCCAGTGGTCGAGAGTATCCCTCTTCCTACACTGTAGGTCATTAAAATGATGCATATATTGCTCTAAAGTGCACAAGATGCCAGTGGCACTGGACACAGCATGGGCTAAAGCATTCCAAGCCTCAGACTTGTACTGGGTACAATACAGAATAGTTCTCCTGCAGAAGCATTCAGCTTTGGTGCTTTACTTGGAGTCCAGTAAATATCCTGGACTCCTGAGCACCCTATCTCTGTGCCATAAACTTGATACTTTCCCCACTAATGCCAGTCATGTCTACCAGCAGATCTTGAACAATGGAGAGTGATGCTTTCCCACCAGTTTCAGTTATTATGTTTGCTGTAGTGCGCACTCCGAAGCAATGTGATTGCGCAATGATAAGCATAGAGCAGCAGTGCCAAACAATGAGAAATGAAATAATTGCAACTGGAAGAGTAATCTGATCACATAATAATAGTGTCTCATCCCTCATACATATAATTAAGATTAATTCCATTATCTAAACTGTTATAACTGAGAGTGAATATAATGAGAAGTGGGACAATAGCAAAGGTGTATGGAATACCCTGTATTAGAACCCCAGACCATGTGTATGGCAGTCCTACACTTACACCTGTTGCCACAAGAAAGTTGAAATAACAGTTGTTCAAGTTTCAATTCATTGCTATCACCTTCAATGTTGCAACAGTAAAAAATAGGCAGCACAACTTGTACTTGAACCCAGGGCTATCTGTACTCCCACCCTACACTTACACCTGCTGCCACAGGACTAGTTATAGGAGATTGCATACTTTAATAATCATTCCTAAGGTCTATCTGTTAACCGCTGTGCAACGCCGCATAGCAGGTTTGCATGGATCCCAATAGAATTAATTGAATGCATCCGGTTTCTATTTTTGCCTATCTGGTTCCTGTCTGCTTCTTGGATGGTCCAGTTGTCCAGTTTGCATAATCCCACACTTTGCAGAAATGAGACAAGCACAGCCAAATTTGCCTTTCATTTCCTCTGTTCCCTTGACTGCGCTATGGGCTGCATTGTGCAAACACTGGCCAGAAAAAAACAAAAATTAAAAAAAAAAAAGAAAAAAAAAAGGGGGGGGCAAGTAGTTCAAATGAGGAAAACTCAGTCTACTACATACACACTAGAAAATGATGGTTCACATGATATATGTCTACATAGATCTGGATTTAAACTTTTATTCCAATGAACCTTCAGAACACAGGATGGGTGCCTTATCCCTCTGTGATACACAAACAGCTTTGCAGCAAGGAACTGAAATCATTCTGTACTCAGCCAACTACAACATTGTCTACAGTAATATGAAACCATACAACTGTTATTAGTATATTTATTATTTTTGGAAGTAGTGACTTAGTGATCACACAACCTATTATGATTATTGCTCACAAATATACAGCTCTGTCTTACCTCTCTGTGTTTGTTGGTCATTCTTCAGTTACCTGACAAGTGATCTGAAATATGCAGTCTGTAAGCCATTCTATATCATTGACCTTAAAATGTGTGAGGATATTAACTGGAAATAATAACATATGCAGTTGTCAACAAATTAAGATCTAACCTGACACACCCACTGGATGTAAGGCAGCCTGCATTGCTGACGTGTTTTACTTCTCCCAACCAGTAATCTTTCACAGCTGCAATCTATTAAAAACAAATGCTGAGGGAGTGCCTGCACTATGTTTACATCGGTTTACTATCAAAATGTTGAATGTGGGTTCAACTAAATGGGAATGTCGAATGGCAGATGGCCAATTCCCGTGCAGCCGACTGTTAACTTGAACGATATGAGTGAATGCAACTGTGCATTTGATGATATGAGCTCAATGTAATGAATATAGATCACTGTACAGTGTGGATAGGGAAATTCATTCCTTTCATCACTGTAGTGTGATCTCGGAGTTGGAATATATAGTTAGCGGGGGGTGTGCAGGGTGCAGGGTGGATAGCCCTCCCTGCAAAAAGGTGGAATGCAGTCTAGGATTGAGACATACCTTAGATCCTATTGGGACAGTACGTTCGATATTCAGAGAAAATGTTGAATCTGCTGAAGCCAATCATCAGATTCAACATTTTTACATAGTTAATATGCAGGAATTCAATTGTGGCATTCTATGTTCTGAACATTTTTTTTTAAATTTCAAGATTTTGATAGCAAACCATTTACATCTCCTATATGGTTGCAAGTATTTGGGATTCAGTGATTCTACTCAGGTCACACCACATTTGCATCTTCACCATGCTAACAGCTCTGAATCTACACCATTATAAAAAGGCAATCGTGTAGCTAGGCAAACTGATGTTGAGGAGAATAATTTATGTGGAAAAGACTGAACATGCCTTATTTCTTAGGGCTACATCTTCACAGAGGATTACTGAACTTAAGAAGGTATGTTTGCATTTTGTCAGCTACATACTGCATATGTTGGAATGTACTTAAGAAAAATTTGAAGCAAAGGCTTGTTACACTTTTATCTGTATGTGTTATTAGAAGCGTACTGATGTCATGGGCATGTTTGTCTAGGCATTTCACAGGTAGACATGCTTGCCAATACCTTAAAATGGAATGCTGTGTGATAAATATGTACAAATGTTTCAGGGACAGTTCCTTTGATAGGACTTTTAACATTTTAAAGATGGTTTGTTAGCAAAATGTGTCATTTGCCTTTTCTTTGTGAGGAGTAAAGCTGAGTTACTGTTATGGCACAAACAATGATATGTAGCTATTGTTACTCTTCTTTTTGTACATCCAGCCTGTTGTTGGTATTTCACATCTCTAGACCATTTCATATTTCTCCAGTGGGTAATACTAAGAGGCTACCTTTTCTGTTTTATCTGGGAACAGTTATTTTGTAGTTATGTTTTACTTATGTGTATTATCCTTCTCTTGTCTTTTAGGACACCTAGGAGTATGCCACCCAAGTGTGTCAGTCCTCAGAGACCCTCCCCCTTCACCGATGTAGAGAATCAGATGATAGTGGATGCCTTTAGGCAACATGGTGCCTTCCTGCTTGAAACGGGATGGGGAGATATGGCACACAGAATGCAAATTGTGGATGATGTGAATGCCATGGATGGCCACAAGGCCAGTGACATGATCACATCTGCATGGAGGAGAGCAGCTGCAGTGGGCCATAACCAGATGATTACCAGATGATGGCCTGCTATGGACCCACCACTAACACTGAATGAAGAGTTCTTGGCTCCTGTCAAGGATCCAAACAGCTCCCAGGAGAGTGCAGAACAGCATGTATGAGAAGTCTGTACCACAGTGTTAGGGACTGCAAGCATGTCCCAGGAGAAGCTTCCAGGTAGGCCTTGGTATCTCAACAGTTGATTACTGTTGTATAGTAAAACAATTGAAATCAATACATTACTTCTGTGTCACAAGAATTTTTTTGGGAGGGGGGATTGAAGATTGCTACAGTTAACAATACATTCTGATTGATTAGCTTAGGTTGGAGTTATCAGCCAAGTTCTTGTTGAAAGTATACTTAATTGACATATAAAGGGGTAAAATTATTACTTCCTGTGTTACTGTTAATTGTGATGATGTTGCCCTTATCTTTTGCTTAACTTCTTCCAGGACCATCTGTCTTGCAGAGGAGAGTACAATCTGCAGATGGTAAGCCAAACATTTTTATGTCAGCATTGCTAAGAAATTTAAAGAAATATTTTAGTGCGTGATGTTAATGTCAGGCCTGTTGTGTGTATTGCTGTACTGCCTGTAATAGTGGCACCACTGTTAGTTTGTTGGCATATATTGGACTATAGTAGTGTAGGTATTCATTTTTTCCTATGTTTGTTGATTTTCATCACAAGTGATCATGACAGTGGTAGTGTGGGATCTCTGCCACCTGATGTCAGTGTATCAGCAGACTCTATTGATGATAGTGGCCAAACAGAGGCACAGTTGGGTGGTGCAGAGGTTAAATCTGGCACTGAGTTTGACATACAGCCATTCTCTGCAGTTCCATTGGACATAGCCAGTAGGTCTATGCCTACCCATTTCAGTGAGCCCATGGATATTGAACAGGTGGAGGGTAAGACATTTGATCAGGGAAATGTGGTTACAGCAGCTTCAATGTCTATTGATTATGGCTGTAGCCAAAGTGTGGGCAAGGAGCCATGCAAAAGGGTTATTAAGGGTGCACAGAGGAGGCCTGCTGTTCCTCCTCCACCTGATCTAGGTGTCTCTTCCTGTGCCACTCATCATCTGTTTAGGGCCATCATTGAGGCACAGGCACATTCCCATAGGAGCTCCAGACAAATGCTTAGGGTTCTAGATGTGGCACAGGTTAACATGCATGACTGCCTCCACCATGTTGTTGATTCAATGGATTGAATGAATGACACATTAGAACATGGTGTGTCTGTGATGGAATGAGGGGGTGTCTGTCATGGAATAAGCATTGTCTGTAATGGAATGTCTGCTGGGAGGGGAATGTCATCCTCATGGGTGTAGATCAGCCAAATCATCTGCTGTTAGCCAACATGGCCATGCCTGATCTCACTCCCATAATGGCAGTACTTCTACTGCTCCATCAGTGAGTGAGCTGCCACACCCAGATGTAGAAGGCCATGGAGTCATGGTCCTGGGTGTCCCCATGAAGGGAGCTCATCGAGAAGACATCAGTCAGGTTCAGGTAGCAACAGTGCATCTTACCGTGGGCATGGATATGCCAGTGCAACTGCTAGTAGAGCCAGGTTTTGTGGTTGGGGACAACAGTGATGAACTGAAACCTCTACCATGGATTGCACACACCTGTCTGACATACCAAGATGTAGAGCTAGCACAGAGCTTGATTGTGTTCATGCAGACACTCACACACCAATTTCACCTGGGGAACCTCTACAGACACACATACAACAGTTACATGGTTCAACTGAGCAGCTTAAACTCATTTTGTCTCACTGGTCATTTGTTGGTTTATTCAAATGTCTGCCTGTTTTTCTTTTTTACTCACACATACTCACCAACCTTTTGTGTCAGCCTAGGCATCCTGTCCCCTCCCCCCAACACAACACCCTGTGCAAGTGATGATAACTGTGCCATATCCCTGTTTTCTACCTTTGCGATTCAGGGATAAATAAGCTTTGTGTCTGATGCTCATGATGCATAGCTTAGTGCTTAGTATATCTACATTTGTGGTGTTGAACTGGGAATTGTACCTTTGACTTATATTGGCCTTGGTAAGTTAGACAGTAAATAGCATCAAAATTTCCCAACTTTATTGTGAATAATCTTGTGAGGGTTGTGAAGTCAGCAACTGCAGTGTGTATCATTACTTTCTAACCTCTCTTGTTGTTTCCCAGTACAAACATATGGTGCTAAACTGAGGGCATGTAGTGATTATCAGTACTTTTGAGAGGTATGACTGTGTGAATCTTTCATGCCTTAGGCCTACTACTTAGTAATGGAAAAATATAAGTCAAATAAGTCTCTGCTGTCACATGTTAAGGTAATTTCTGTACACACCCCCCACCTTTTACTTGCTTACAGTACCAAGTCATGAAATACAAAGATATGACACTCATTCATATTATTCCACAATACAATCTAGGTTCAAGACTTACCTTGTAAATGTAGCAGTTGCCACAGTTTTGGTTCAGGGCTGACTCAGTCCGATGCAAGCAGAACACAGCCAATACATGGGGAGGTAAAGCTTGTGTGAGTTACCTGGCATCAATGTTACTAAATGTATGTATGTAGAAGGAAGGTTTTAGGCTTGTAGGTGGTGAGTTGTGTGCTATGCATTGTCTCTTAGCCAATGCAAGGGCAAATTGACCATGCCTATGTCTGCCTATACCCACAGCAGCTGATATTTCCCCCTCTGACTCTTCATCTGCCTGTGGCTGTGGTGCCCTTGCCATTGGTGGTGGGATGTGTGCTCCTTCCCCTTGTTCATCCTGCTGAAGCTGTTTTTTCAGGATGATATTGTGTAGCATAGTACATACTGTGAATATTTCAATACTTTTCCATGGAATGTACAGCAGTGTTCCCCCAGGTTTATCTAGGCACTGGAACCGTGACTTCAGCAGCCCAAGCACATGCTCTGTGATATTTCTGGTTTGAGCATGTGCCTCATCATGGCATTCTTCAGTGGGTGAGTGTGCATTTCTGATGGGTGCTGTCAGCCACGGGTCCAGTGCATAACCTGTAACCCCCAGTAAGTCACCCTGTGAGATATCCCCGCAGCAAACTTCTGGTACATTTGGGAGGTGTGCCAGATGTGTGAGTCATGGTAACTGCCAGAGTTGCCAGCACACACATTCAAGATGATTCTCTTGGCATTCCACATAACCTGACAGTTAATAGAGTAGTAGCACTTTCTGTTCATGTAGACTCTACCCTGTTCCCTGGGTGGTGCTTTAACTTCTATATGTGTGCAATCTATGGCACCCAGTACTTCAGGGTAGTGTGCGATATGGTAGAACCCCTGCATATTTCTGGCCCTCTCTTCAGGAGTACAGGGAAAATATATGAGGTCACTGGGATGTTGGAGCACAGTATTCAGGAATTGATGGAGGATCCTGGATGCTGATACTTGTGACACCCCATCATGTCCCCTGGTTTCTGAAAGGTACGATTCTAAGTGCTACACTTACCTTTGTCTCCACTGGGATGAGTTTCCCTTAGCCCTCGCTCTGAGATGAGGACAACAGAGATTGCAGAGTTCCTGTAGTGTGTTCCTATCCACCCTGTAGCGCTCTACAATTTCCACATCATGTAGGTTGTGAAAAGTTAAATGTGGCCTGAAAACTCTTCTCCTTCTTGGCCTAGGTCTACTGGGAGCAGCAGCAGCATAGGATTCAGCCTGTTCCACATACAAATGAATTAAAGCAGCAGCAGCCCCTAACATTCTTTCCATATAGACTCCTTTCTGTGGCTGTATTGCAATAAGTTTTGTAATTTCAAAGGGAAAACCAGCACTGAGTCTACATGGTTGCTTTATAGCTTGTTGAATAGCTCCAGCATGTTGGACTGGTTGATTAGCATGCAATTCAGCTGTGTATGCTGTAATTAGCATGCCGCAGTGTTTATCTTGTTTGCGTGGTGGTGCGCATCTCTACATGATGCTTACTGAATCTAAAAATGTGTGCTACCATGTGTATATCACAGTGCAATGTACACACGGTAGAAGCAGACTGTGTAGGGTTTACTGAATTTGACTGCGTGTGTCCGAATAATTTTGTGTGATACAGTAAGAACAGAAAATAAAGCTAAACTTTTATAGTGATGACAGTCTGGGATTTATCATGTTGTGAAATATAATTGTATGCAATGTTTTGCAAGTAAAATGTGTCCTCTACTATATTGTTTGCTTGTGAGATAAAACTATTTTAAAACTCTTGCATTTTCAGAGAATGTAACACATGGCTGCAATACAGAACAGAAGGTAACCAGTAGATGTCCTTCGTGGCTCACTGTTGCAGTCATGACTGTAGGGTTCTTCCTGCCAGCAGCAGCCCCCGATCGGCCAGAGTCCCAAAGTCTGGATCGGGCATCAGCTGAGGTCACTTTTATCCTGACGTCAATGCGCCAGAAGGTATAAAGACCTCAGCTGATGCCATTTCCCCAGCTTTTCTTGCCGCGCGGTGCCCTTTGCAGTTCACTAATGCTGGTCAGCCTGTTCCTGTTTGTTTTTGGATTTAATCCCAGGATTTTCGTTTTATAAGATAAGTACCCCATTGGGGAGGTCTTTTTCTTGCTTCAGTCAGATGTCAGAAAAAGTTAATAATTGTATTTCTTGTGGGAAGCAAATACCTCATAGGGATTTTCACTCTTACTGTATTGCCTGCCTGGGTCCTGACCACGACGTTGCTAATTGTGTGTTTTGTGCTAGATTTAATCAGCATATTATTAGGCATAGATATAACTTTGCCTTTTACTATTTTGGAAAAAGGTTTAATTATAACATGTCTTCGGATTCTTTTCCGGCTTCTGGGGTGTGTAAGAGGTGCAAGGATGCAGACAGGCCCCCGAGGTCCACAGCAAAGGATGTTACTCAGTTATTGCCAGTTGCTGGTTCGTCGGTCATCAGTGAGGTGCCTTTGCAGCCCCTGTCGTCCGCCTCTTTTGAACCAATTGCCTGTACCAACTCCGGTGTGGAGCTGATGGGGTCTTCAGAATTGCCAGGGACTGGACCTTCGGATATTGCTCCCTCAGTTGGATCTGGAGCCAGTCTGCAGGTACCGGCTTCTGAGGGAGTTCTCAGGCCTTCGCAGCTTCCTGTAAATGTGGATTCAGTTTTACATTCAAAGACAAAGTCTAAGGCTCCAGCTAAAGTGAAATGGCAAGCACAGGCACCTTTTGATCAGGGTCCTAGGCCTCAGAGGCAGATACTTAGGATGGCTGAAGATCTCTTAACTATGATCAGGGGTTCACATCCCCCTCCTGACAAGAAGCCTAGATTACAGTCCGATTATGATTCTTCAGACCATGTTTCTGTTTCTTCTGCTTCTTCCCTTGAGCAGGATTATTCTTTTCCTCCTTATGAGGACTCTGATGCTGAAGATTCCTTTCCTTCAGCATCTCCTCCTGAGGATTATTCTTTTGGTGAAACTTTGCATGATATGAGGGTGCATTTTCACTGGGAAGGGCAGGAATTCTCTGAATCCAAGAAAAGGCTTAGGGATTTTCTTCTTCTCCCACAGCATAGGCCTCTAGCTATTCCCCTGGTATTGGACATTGTAGATGATGTTTTTTCGGAAGCTTCTCTCTCTCCTGATTCTTTTCCCCCTGCTCTGGTCAAACCGGATAGGTATTATAGGGTTCCAGATTCTCACAAGTTTCTTTTTAAGAATCTTTCACCTGATCCAGAAATAATTTCTCAGGGTCCTAAGGGTGTTAAAGCGGCCTCTGCTAAAAATCCTCTTCCCTCTGACCGAGAGTCCAGGACTTTGGAGAGATGGGGTAAAAAAGTTTATACTTCTGCTACATTGTCTATTAGGGCTTTGAACTGTCAATTTCATATGCTGAAGTATCAGCAATACCTTTTGTCTGTATTTAAACAAAAGATGTCAGCTGTTTCTATTGGTGCGGATAATCAGGAGTTACAGGATTTATTGCATGCTATTGAACAGGTGGGTAAACATACCCTGCATTGTGGTTTTGATTCTTTGGAAGCTTTTTGTAGGGCTGCAACAACTGGCGCAGTTATTAGAAGACATGCTTGGTTAAAAGAACAAAGCTTGCCGGATCAGGTTAAAGCCAATCTTTTGGATGCCCCTTTGCAGCATGATGTTCTGTTTGGGTCCAAAGATGAAGAGGTATTAAAGAAAATGGAGGACAAAGCCAAATCTATGCAGACGATTAAGGATTTTCTACAGGTGCAACCTCCTAGATTTAGCAGACACTGGCCAGCTAAACCTTGGTCCTTTCTGGGCTCGGACAGGTCTCAGAGAGGCAGATTCAGGCGTTCCAGAGGTAGGGGACAGGCACAGACCCATTTTAGGAATAGGCAGTGGAGTGCCCCCTCTCCCAAGGGAGGTGAAGATAAGTCTCAACCCTACCGAAAACAGTCTTTATGACTCTCCCTTTCTGGTTCCAGGGGCTCCTCTCCTGGAAGCACCTTTGGGAGGAAGGATTTCTCTTTTTTATCAAAATTGGAGCCACATAACCTGGGACAAATGGGTTCTGGACATAGTCTCAAGAGGTTACATATTTCATTTCCACACCTTGCCAAACCCGAACGGTTGGCCAGATCTGCCAAATCATCAGTGGGCAGAGGCGCAATGGCAGGTTCAGTCCCTCCTGGCTATGAGAGCCATAGAATTGGTACCAAATTTAGAAATAGGGCAAGGTTTTTATTCCAGACTTTTCCTGGTTCCCAGGAAGGAAAATTCGTGGAGACCAATCCTGGACCTTTCTGTACTAAACACCTTCCTAGATATACCAAAATTCAAGATGCTCACTCTGCAGCAGCTGCTGCCTATGTTGGGCAAGAACGCTTGGATGGTGACTTTGGACTTAAAAGAAGCTTACCTGCATATTCCTATAAGGCAAGAGTGCAGAGGGTATCTGTGTTTCAAAGTGGGCTCAAAGCATTACCAGTTTTCTGTGCTGCCCTTTGGCTTATCTACTGTGCCCAGGGTCTTTACAAAGTGCCTGGCACCAGTAATGGCGTTTTGCAGACAGAAGGGGATTCAAATATACCCTTATCTGGATGACTGTCTTATTCAAGTGGACGACAAAGACACTCTACTTCGGCATCTAGCTTTTGTGCAGCATCTTCTTCAGTACCTCGGTTTCACAGTAAATCTAAAGAAATCACATTTGGTACCCACACAACAGATTACTTTCCTGGGTGCTCTTCTGAGTACTACAACCCAGATGGCTTCCTTGACACCAGACAAAAAAGTGCAACTGGCTTCTTCTTTCCGACACCTGGCTTCAATGAAACAGCTGACTGCAAGAAAAATTCTGCAGGCTTTGGGTTACATGGCTTTCTGCATTCTACTAATACCATATGCAAGACTGCATATGAGGAAACTGCAGTGGTACCTCAAGAGTGTATGGTCTCAGCATTACCACAGTTTGGAAACAGTGATCACGATTTTGCCTTGTCTCCAGCAAGAGTTTCTTTGGTGGGCTGAAGCCTGTCTACAGAACAAGGGGAAGCCTTTTTGTCCTCCACCGACCAACCAAGCTCTGACAACGGATGCTTCAGATTATGCCTGGGGAGCCCACATGCACGGGAGATGTCTTCAGGGTGTTTGGACAAAGGAGCAAACACACCTGCACATAAATTTGAAGGAGATGCTAGCTGTACAGAATGCCCTGATAGCCTTCAGGGACCTTCTTCTACCAGGACAATTGTTGATACAGACAGACAACACTACAGTGATGTGGTACATAAACAAGCAGGGGGGCTCTCACTCTTACCCCCTGTGCAGATTAGCCATAACTCTATGGTACACTGCTCTGACCTGCAGTGTCGACTTACAAGCACAATTCCTACCAGGAAAAGACAACACTCTGGCAGACACATTGAGCAGACACATTTCGGATCCACACGAATGGATGTTGGATGTTCGGATATTCAGGATGATTATAAAGGCGTGGGGATGTCCGGACATAGATCTCTTTGCATCCCCTCAGAATCATCAACTTCCAACATTCTGCACAAGGACCTACCACAAACTAGCATGGAAAGTGGATGCCCTCTCATTCAGTTGGAAACACCTCTCAGTATATTCTTTTCCTCCTTTTCCTCTTCTACCTCGGGTACTTCTGAAGATAAAACAGGACAGACCGCAAATGATTTTACTGGCTCCCAATTGGCCTTGGCAATTCTGGTATTCCACTCTGATGAATCTGGTTCAGGATCCTCCCTGGATTCTGCCTCAAATCCCTCATCTGCTGTCTCAGCTGGACAGCTGGATACTGCACAGTCATGTCAAAACTCTGAATCTAGCTGCCTGGTGGATCCAGGGTCTGTAAACACCTCTACCCTTTCCAAGCAGGTAATGGATGTTATCCTTGAAGCTAGACGGCCCAGCACTAGAAAATCTTATGCGGGTAAATGGAAAAGATTTTGCTCCTGGAATCAAGTCCAGGGTGGTGATTCTGCTGTTCCGAACATTCCTCTGATTTTACAGTATCTGACAGAGTTGTTACATACGGGCCTATCTTTTTTGTCTGTTAAGCTTCATGCTTCTGCTATTTCTGCACATTACGATACGGATCCTCTGATTTTTTCTCATCCATTACTTAAACAATTTCTTAGAGGGGCTAAGAATATTCAGCCCCCTATGAGGGCTCCTGTTCCCACTTGGGATCTTAACTATGTTTTGGAGAAATTAACCTTGTCTCCTTTTGAACCTGCAGTTTCCACGGATTTGAAATTTTTGTCTTGGAAAACTGCTTTTCTTTTAGCTATTACCTCTGCTAGAAGAATTTCAGAATTGCAAGCACTCATGACTGTGGAACCCTTCCTTATTTTTCATCAGGACAGGGTATCTCTATGGACTAATCCCACCTTTATGCCCAAGGTGGTTTCGGCAGTGGCCTTGAATCAGTCTATTCATTTGCCTACCTTTTATCCTAATCCTCAAAGTGAGGAAGAAAGTCTTTTGCACTCTCTAGATGTGCACAGACAGCTTTGTCTATACCTGGACAGGACCAAGATATTCCGGAAATCTGATCAGTTGTTTGTCGCTTATGCTCCTACTGTTCAGAGGAAAGCAATCACTAAGTAAACTATTTCCAAGTGGATTGCCCATTGCATCAAGTTCTGTTACTCTTATCATGGCAATCCGGTTCCTGTTAATGTTAGGACTCATTCTGCCCGGGCTACTGCTACTTCAGCAGCTTTTCTTTGTGGGGTTCCTACCAAGGATATTTTGGAGGCTGCTACTTGGAGTTCTGTACATACTTTTTCTAAGCATTACGACCTCCCTCTTTATTCAAATCCAGGGCCGGTTTTGCTTCTGCGGTTTTGCAAGGTTTTGTGACCGCTCCCTTTGTTTCTCCTCCAGTCATGACTACAACAGTGAACCACGAAGGACATAGTACAGTTGTGTACTCTTACCATAAATGTAGATGTTCGAGTGTGTTCACTGTTGAAGTCTGGGTTACCCTCCCTCCTACCCCCTCGTTTGTTTTTTCTTTGAGTATTATCTGTTATGAGGTATTTTGGCTGATGATTTCTTTTTTAGCCTTTTCTTTCTGGACACCTGACATCTGGGGCAAGAACAACTGGGGAAATGGCGTCAGCTGAGGTCTTTATACCTTCCGGCGCATTGACGTCAGGATAAAAGTGACCTCAGCTGACGCCCGATCCAGACTTTGGGACTCTGGCCGATCGGGGGCTGCTGCTGGCAGGAAGAACCCTACAGTCATGACTGCAACAGTGAACACACTCGAACATCTACATTTATGGTAAGAGTACACAACTGTACTTTTCTGTTTTGTGAATGTCTGCTGCTGTAAATTAATTTCCATTTCCATTTTATAAATAACAGAAACTGAAAAGACATCTTAACAGTGAGTGCTCCTTACTTTAATTGTGTTTATGTCTTGGAAGATCTTCATTACAGTTTGACTGCATCAAATTCATGGGGGTATTTGCACTGTGTTAGGCAGCACGCCAAAGGTATGAGTGTACTTGTACTTACCTATAAAAAGGAATGTTCCTGGCTATTTATATGCTCACCGAAAAAACATTTCAAACATGCGCATTTATCACACTGAGCACATGTTTAGAAGTGTACATGCTTCAGCTTCTATTTCATTTTAATTTGTAGTAAGAATGAAGGCTTGTAATCTGAATTTAAATAGCTGAGCTGTATGACACATTATACATACATTTATTCATAACCCTTCCTCAACAATTAGCTGTAGTTTTTTTTTTTGTATGTTTTACATAATGGAATAACAGACAGAAATGATCTAACGTTTGCAGATTGTACTTTTAACTTCAATGCAGTGCAAACAAAGGCATCTAATACTTCAGGTGTTACTACCTATTAGTTTTATTAGTCACACTGTGTTTCAGTCCTTTACAGTTAGATCACTAAACAATTCTTTTGAGTGACTTACCGATAGCAGCGACTATACAGATTGCAACATTCATCCTAAGCCATACACATCACATGGATATGTAAAAGTTTTCATATGCATAAACTTGTTTTAGTATATCTGTATCACCACATGAAAACTTGACATTGATTTTTGAGAAAAGAGACTATAATGTAAGTAAAAATGGTATGTGACTATGTACTGAAGTATAGATTTTGGCTTAATGTAAATAAGTGAAGAATGATGTTGTGTGGCCATAAGTTATCAAAGCAGGACACCTAACAGATATATATTTAAACATTTTTATTAAGTTATCACTTAAGACATAGACGTCCATCCATTAACAGAAAAGAAAACAAACCATATTAACATGTTTTTCCATTCACATACATTCTGAATAACGTTTTCTTTTTTATAACTATCAGTCCAACATTACATAACACATAGTTCCTGCCTCCCGTTAAACTTCATTGCTTCTCCCCCTGACCATTATTATGCATGTCTTGTTCCCCCAATTTCCATTTACTTCTATGTAATTTGCTCATTCCATTTTCTAATGATCCCTGTTCCAGTTCTTTTATCTCTTTTACAATATTCACTACTTCAGATATAGTTGGTTTAGACTTTATTTCCATTTTCTGTAACTTTATTTCCATTTTCTGTAGGGTAACATGCAGAAGGAAAACATTTTGCAATGTAGTCCTTAGACAATTGTGCACTATGTATGTATGTGTATTTATACATACAGTAGAGTGATTATTTCTAAAGTTATATATGCTATTGTAAAATATCTTACTGAATTTATTTTTGTGCCATGTAATATACAACTGATCATGAATGTTTTTATTCCTGTAGGCTGTGGAGAGGGAGAAGAAATCACTAGATGTACCTCAGGAGGCTGTGGCTCTGTGATATTCCACATGGTGCAGATGCAAGGCTAAAATATTGTATTGTGCAGCAAGTGATATAAGATGAATGTAAATATTTCTGTAGTTTTACTTGTGTATTTTTGTGTTTTACTTTACATATTCATCACCCAGGATTGTCTATCCAGGCTCCCAGCTGAGGAATATGATTCTGGTTACAACTTAGCCAACCTGAGTTCAGTTAGCAGCTTAGCAAAGGACGGCTGGAGTGAGTGGAAATGCTAGCTCACCTGCATCAGGGGAGGGACTGGTAGTTAAGTGGCTATATCACTAAATTCAGGCTGAGGCCTGCAAGTCAAATAAGTACAGACATGGACTTGGCTTGCCAAGCTGGTAGCAGCTGCCGTCATTAACATATGAGGGTAGCCCTCACATGCAGGGGAGAGCATAGCAGGCCATGTCAGTGACACAGGCTGTCACATCATCCAGTAATGAATGGGGTTATGGCATAAATAGAAAAATCCCTGATGGCAGCATGAATGACAGCCTCTGTGAGTGGTTTTCACCTGCAGAAAAAAAAGAATTGGCTAATAGACAGCAGACATCTGATGGCAAAAAGGATACAAAAATGTGTCTATCCCTGAAGGAAGAGGACCTGTTCATTTGTGGAAAGCAGCAAGTTGTATACATGAAGTCAGAAAAATCCTTTGGCCTTGGGAGTTTAGCACTGCAAAACATGTTCAGAGGCCTCTCCTTCTGTGGTTCTAAGCTAACAAGTAATGAGAGACAGTGAGAAGGAGACCAAGGATTTCCTTCTAGGGCACTCCCTGAAAGACTTGTTGAGCTGCCCAGTCTTTTCAGCACATACTTGCAGAACTCACTGTGTCATGGTTCCCAATCCTTAGAGAAATTACTGTTGTCACAATAACAGCTGACACAGGACTCATGGCCAGTTGTCCATGTTTTGGACATCTCAAACACTCCCCTTTGTTCTGAAATAAAAGGCAATGGTTCATGTCCTGCCCTATTCCAAAAGGTTGCTGAACTACATATTATTGATATGTAGCTATTCATCAACTTCACTGTTATGCATTTATAGAATGTGAGTTACACAACTTTGATGCTTAAAAACTGAGGTTGTTCAAATGCATTTAATTTGATTATGATCAGGCAGAAATGATAAACAGATAACGTGCTTGTGAACTCTTAAGTGCAAAATACTTCCAGGTCATTAGCGAATTTAGGAAGTTGACTATCATTCCATTTATGCTGTATCTGTCTATAGGGTGTGTAACTTTGACATATGTAATTTCACTCATTACTGTATCTGCATTTTGTTTTTGCTTTTGCTTTGTTTTAGGTTATTAATAGGATTAAGATTTATTGACTGTGTAAATAAATAGTTACTCAGAGAGCACTTTATTTCAGTAATTTTACATGTTTCTGAAATATACTTTAGTTATTTATTTATTTATTTATTTATTTACATTTGTTGACCGGGAGTGTCCGACTGGACATGGGTCCATTTTCAGCAGAGGCCCGGGGAGAAAAGCTCCACAGTTAAAATAAACAGACAGTAGTTACATTGGATAACATAGCGATTAACAATTTAACATAGCAATTAATTACAAACATATTTACAGATGAAGAACATAGTACATCAGTAGATAACTAGAATCTTTATCTGCGAAGTACATAACAGACATTAACAAATGTTACAATAAGAAGTTCCTGCTATATAATAAGTACTAGGCTTATGAGCATCTGAGCTTGCTATAATCAAGGTAGTTACTGGGGTGGAAAGAAAGGTAGTGGTTGGATTGGGTGGGTGATATTAGAGTGGGAGTTGCAAGGGCATAACCAGTATGTTTTTAGGTGAGCTTTTAGTAAAGTTTTGAAGTGGGTGCATGATGGTATGGAGTTAATTGTGGGCAGGAGGGAGTTCCATAATTTGGCTATGGCGCAAGAGAATAGTGCTTCACCAGCAGATTTATTGGCTTTAGTGATCTGCAAGTGATTTTTGTTGCTGGATCTTAGTGGTCTGGTGGTTCGATAGGGTTGGAGTAGATTCTGGAGGGATGAGACATTTAGTGGATGTATTTACATACATTGCAGTAGTTTCCTCATACTTAGCAAAGTGGTTGAGCATTAGGCATTTTAATAAAAGCAAAACTGATTTGAGATCTAATTGTAATGAATAGTAACTATAAGAATCTTGCATGGAGTCACATTGGGGTATTAATTCTCTGCATACATGTGTTATACTTTGTTCAGTATATCTTTTACCAATAAACTATGTTTGGTCTAGATAATGCTAAGGTTACCTGCAGCTGGTAAGTTTGGCCATGAGGTTAAACCAGGAGTGTCCAAACAAATCTAGCCATGGGAATCTACCGTTACGGACACCCAAACACTTTAAAATAATTTTTAAAATAATTTTATCTTTTTTAAATACTTCTATTGTGTAGTGTACTTAATTTCTTTTATTTGTATCTTCAGTGATGCCAGCCTCTAGGGATGACTTACAGAAGTCCTGTAAATACATACCTACATGAGTGAATAGAGATTTATGAGCAAGTGATGGTGGAACGAACAGTTCACTCACAGAGCTCTAACTATAATTTAATAGTCCTTTTTTCAGCTTTCTCCTCCTCATTCATAGCCCAAGAAGGAGTGTTCACTCTGGATGATCATGTATGCTAAAAAATTAGTCTCTACAGGCAACATATATATTCGTAAACGTTTGCTCATCTGCATGGCAACTGATGGCCTAGATAGGTTAACTCAGCTGCATGGCCATACAATCAAAACTGAAAATCTTACAGAGCTGGGGACCAAAGATTTCGAAGATACTGCCAGTATAAAGAAGGAATGTCAAATTTGTCAGCAAAAGCTGGGAGAAACTGGAACTACCTTTCTGAAGACAGCAGTTAACATCCCTTGGTCAAGCACATGGGCAGTACTAGACTGCGACAGAGACATGACAGTTCAATTACCAGGCTATAGCAATGCCTAAATGAAATGAGAGATGGGAAAAATATATGTGAGGAGACTTATATTTGAATCTATGTGTCTGTGTCTTTACTGATGCAGGTGGGACAGTGTTTCTTGTTTCTGAGTCATGATAGCAGAAGAAGCACCTTACCGAGGTACGAGATTTTCTTCCATTTTTAAATGTTTTCATGTAGCATATAGCAGGTGATTATAAGATATGTTTTCATAATAGATACCCTTTTGATATTGCACCCACCCACTTAAGTATACTGTCATGCAGTTTCTGAGGGCAGGTTTGGCAGGCAGTATTGTCGGTTAGAAACTCATTGTTAACACTCTTCCTTATATAGTCCATTTAATTTGTGTATGTATTGTCCACAGACTGGCTGTTTAGTGCACAGTAACCTATCATGTCTAAAGTTCTGTTATGCATTTGTCTCATTTTATAACCTGTTTTTGTTTGGGCAAAGGAGCCATGTCATGTGGGCTGTTCCAACATAGTATATGACCCATTTCTGCTTGATCTACTACATATCTGTTAAACTGGTAGTAATACAAGAAAGATGGACCTAAGCCTATATTGCAATATAAACAGAACCCTCTCAAAGAATTTCCAAAGAAATCGCAAACCATAGAACACACTCACAGTTTCTGTAAAGCAAAGCACATCACTCACTACCTTCAAATTAAACTTAGGCAAATTGATGGGAACTTACAAATTTATCTCATGCCTAGCCTCAGCCTTTATGGGCTGAAGTAGTAACTGGATGGTTGCACCAGTGGGACTGCAGTGGCTAGGCTTAAAAAGGCTTAATTGCTCGGTTGCCTAGTAGCAACCTATGAACATATAACATGTTATTTCGGGGTGATTGTCTTACTTAGACTGTGGCATGCAATTTTATGCCCCTGAAGGCATTCCTGTTCACTGTAGCATGTGTAGTGAAGTTTTTGTTGTTCTCCAAATGCATTAAGTTGCATTAAAAGCGAGATTATAGGAAAAATCTTGTCATATTACCTGACAAGACTCTAAGATCAGTATATCATTGCTAATTGAGTTGTACATCCATTTGATATATCTGTTTTAGCCATGCATTTCTTTGAACACATTCACATATCAATTGTAAGGCATAACGCTTGCTCTTCTGCAGCTTACTCTAAAATTAATATGTACATCTCCTGTTATCTGATTAGCAATATTTGAATACAGAAATTTGCAGCAATTGTTTGAACAAACAAATGACTGTTCAACTGTATTAACTGAACAAACACTAGCTCTGAAATTGCTGCAAGGCAGCACATTGTTGCTAACAGAATGACAGATGATAGGTGGAGTTCTAGGGCTGATGAATATTGTAAAGTGTGTTAGTAAAGCAAACAGAGCTTTAGATAATAATAGTAGCGGCAGGTAGTAGTATTAAAATAAAAAAACAATGCCTACTAAAGGAAAAAAAACAGTGGTCATGCTTTGTGAATAAGACTTTGCAATACAAAATAGTGACTGATAAATCTGCTTCACAATTTCCAAGTGAGAGATTTCTAAGAGAAACCAAAAATACAGCTGAATTGCCAGCTGCCTCACAGATAGGACACAGGAAGTCAAAAGAGGGGAAGTTACCACCACAAAGTCTTCAGTGGATTTCCCCAGGGTTCTGTACTGGTGACCTCTCCTGTTTGCCATTCACTTTACTGAAGTAAAAGCCGATGCCAAAGGGCTCTGACTAACTAAGTCTGCAGATGACTGCAAGCTAGGAGCAGTCGTTGATCCCCAAATGACAGCCATTCGGAAGGAAGGTTTGTCCCAAATAATTAACTAGTGCCAAAATAATAGACTGAAAGTAAATGACAAAAAAAAATGCGCTATTTTATCCTTTGGAAAGTTATCTATCCCAGGGAACTATCAAATTAACAATACACCCCTAAGAGTTGACTCAGTTGTTTGGGATTTTGGAACTTATGTGGACAGTGACCTATCTTTTGACCAAAGTATCCATTGTTGCAAGAAAGTCCTTGTATAGTGCACAGGCTATAAATAAAGGTATTATGTTTATATCTAGGTATGTCATTGCCTCCCTTTACTCTGTCCTCATTAGGCTAATCATTGAATATATTGCCCCATTTGAAATCTATCTGTACAGGCACATGAAACAACTGGAATACCCACAGCGATACCTTACTAAAAGGGTACCTAGCCTAAACATGTCCTACATGGACTAACTCAAAGCCCTGTAATTATACTTGATATTCTATAGACTGCTAAGTGGTGATTTGTGTCTAACATACAAGGCATCCGGCAACTTAATGCTGATAGATTTACTGCACATTAGCAAGTCAAATGGCATCAAAAATACTCAGTCTATGGATATAAACCTCTTCTGTAACACCAAAGGACAGTTCAGTTGTATCTCGCAGAGGGTGCCACTGCTATTGGAACAGACTACCCATCCACATAAAAAAGTTCAAGTGCAACTTGGATCTATGGATGGGAAATAGAAAATTTACCTCAGGATTGCCCTCTGTAATACTAATGAGGAGAGGCAGCTTCTAAATGCTTTATCTCATACTTGCCCCCACCTCATATTATCTATGGTGTGATACCAGTTATTCTCATTAGGTGTGATATATAATTATTGATCATGGGATGGGTAAGATCAATCTCTAACCAAATGGGATAGGTTAATTCAAGCACAAAAAAAGCATTGGCTAGGCTATTACATAACTATGAACATATATGACACAAGACCATTGGAGCAGAGGTGTCATTCAATGATTAACCAAGGTCAAACAACAGAAAACAATATTTTTTTTTTTGGGGGGGGTTGGCTTACTCCTAAATATATTTATTTCAAAATGTTTGCACTCTTAGGATGAAAATTCCGAGTTGGGAGGGTTGGAGTGTTTTCCTACAACTGGTTCAGTGCAAAGTGGACAAGATTTAAACTCATCAAATTATAATCCTCATTTATTTAGCTACCCTATCACTTCTTCCTGCAGGAAATCACTGTTTGCATAGTGCCAACACGTTTTTTGTTTACTCTGCTGTTGTACAATCATGGAGATAGTATAAACGAACAAGTGGGTTTTGGTTGTTAGAGGCCTTTACATTGTGGCTGTAGGAAGCTTTGACCCTTGCAATAATGCTTTTTTTGTAGGCTTCATCAGGCAGACACTTCAGTCAGACAGACTGAAGCTTCAGTGAACTTAGAATACGTGGTAGTCCCCTAAAAACAGAAAATGTAATAAAGTATCTGGGGACCCAAGTAGACAGTAATTTCTCCTTTGATAATCATATTGCCAAGGTGGTTAGAAAATCATTCTATGTGGCTCACCTAATCACAAAAGGGTTCGCATCTAGAACAAAAGAGGTTATTGTGCCTGTTTACTCATCACTCAACAGAACCATCATAGAGTACAACGCCCCATTTGGGATGTACCTTACAAGACACTCACAACAGCTGGAAAGACCACACAAGTACCTCACCAAAAGGATTACTGAACTCAGACAGATGCCCTATGCAGCCCGACTTAAGAAACTCCAACTGTACTCTGTTGCATACCGCTTACTCAGAGTTGATCTCTGCCTGACATACAAGGCCATGTCCAACCCAGAATTGATGACATGCTCCACCTAAAAAAAAAACAAATCCCCAAGAGCCACATGCTCTAGGGATCTAAACCTCATCACAACAATAAATAGGACATGGTGGAGGGATAGATTCCTGTCCCAGAGACTCCCCATGCTTTGGAACAGGATTCCAATCTACATTAGGCAGATCCCCTCACTAACACTCTTCAAGAGAAACCTTGACGAGTGGATGGGAAACAGAAAATTTATCCCGGGGATCACTGCAGTGGCTCTGCTGCACAGAGGCACAGGGAACTAATGACTGTGCTGGACAGAGGCACAGGGAACTAATCTAAGGGGGCGGTGAAAGCCAACACATTCTGGCTAGGCTTATAGATGCCCTCGAGCAGATAGCGTAGTACTTACCTATGAACCTATAAACCTAAGAACACAGGTGAAGTGATTTACAAGATATCCCCCTCCAGAATGAAACATTTGCCCCCATTTTCAGACAGTCATGTGCACAAGTGTTGCTCAGGCTACAATCAGTTTTGACTTTCATTTTTTTGCAAAGTGACTATGGAGAAACTACACTGTTGCTTCTGAGTTTTAACCATTCAACGTTTAGCCACTTGATTTTCAGTATTACTACATGCTTTCTTTTTCAGTGATTTCTGACTGCATGAGAATAAGTTTGAACACTTTTGATATATTCATTTTAGAATTAAAAATAAAAAGCTTTTTTGACTTGAGTGTATGAGCAAGGTCTTACAAATAATGAAGTATGAGATAATTTGTCTATTGAAAATGCAGCTCTGTTTTCTCCTTAAGATTCAGAAAATTCTTAATATGTACTAGGATATAATATTATTTCAAGTGAATAGATTTTGTGAAAGTACATTTTTGTACTGAATTGTGTTTGTAGTATATATATGCCACCAAGCTGATGCCACTTTCTATACCATTAAATTACACACTGATCCAGAGTAAGGCCATATATCTTAAAAGTAGTTTCCTTTGAACCCTTCTACTAATTATAGAGATTATTCATTGCCTATAGAAACATTTCCAGTCTCTACTTCCTCTACGACTATGAGACATCCTCTATGTATTTAGTCTTTTGGCCATCAAATAACTGAACCATGCTGTGTTTCTTATCTGTCTTATTTATTGGTTGATTGATTAATTGATTGATTAAGCCATTGATTGCATTTTTTTCTCCTGCTGTCTTTTGATCATCAATTCCCTTCTGACCCATCAGCCAAAAGATTCAACCCAGATGCTCTATCCTTTAGACAGTCATCATTTTTTGTGTTTTTATTTTAATTTATGACCTGTCTTCTTCATGCAGGAATTTTTTAAATCCAAATTCTTTGCATATGCAAATAGCTGATTGATGCATCTGTCCCCTTCAGAAGTAATTATACTGCCAAGTCCTAATATAAATAGGCTCCAAAAATGTGCATGCAAAAATAAATTTAACTCTCAAGATGTCAATGACAATCTTGCTAAACCTAACAAGGAACTTTGGATCCTGATGAAATCAACCAAACCAAGATGTGAGGCAAAATATTCACCCAGACAAAAGTTAACCACAAAGCATTTTTTACAATGTTAGAAATCACAGAAATAATACCCAGCACTAAGATCCATTATAAAATAAAAATGAGCTTTTAAAATGAAATAAACTTGTTACTTCTCCTGAAGGTAGGGTTGCTGCAAGACTCACCATGGAGATTACTTATTTGTGCTATACAGATTTACGATTCTAGTTGGCCCATTGGATAACAGAGACTGTTCTAACAGAAGTGAATTCTTAGCATACTGATCCCTGTAAATACAGGAGAGATTATTATCTTAATTATGTTTATAATATGCTCAATGCACTTCTATATCCCCAACCTAACAGCCCAAGATCACAACATTAAATTAACTTTAACTTTCTTTTCTTCAGCCTGTCTCACCTTCCATAGTGAAAAAATGTATACATTACAACCAATAAAAATTAAAGTCTTGCTTTAATATCTGTAACATGTACAGCAGTCACTGATAAGCCCCCCATATCACATTAAATTACTCACGACAGCATCCTTTACAAAACTACTTTACAATATAACATGTAATTTATATCATGACATTTTTATACAAAAATCATTAAGACAAAAAAGTATTTTACTTATAATTAGTTCTTCAGTCCCTTCTGTGCATTTCTAAACATTAATGATATAAAGTGGGGTATATGCTTTACAGTTTATCCACCAGTTTAACCCAGTCAGTAGAATTCCAGTGTTTCTTAGCTACTTCTTGCAAATCTGCATTTCACATGTCTAATCATATATCTAATGGGATTGATAATTTAGAATCTCCCATTTATTCTGTAATTTCACAGTGTTGCTGGTCTTTCTACTGTTATCCCCATCTCCCAGCACACGTTTCTTGTTCAAACCCAAAATACTTGTGATTCTTCTAGTCGTACCCTGCAATTTTATTATTACCTAAGCATTTTGCTTTGGAACAATGTAAAATGTTTCACTGGTAAAGTTTGTCTATCGGCTTTGTTATTGTCAGAAGAAGAGAAGAGTCCTGTTATGCTTGAAGGCTCATATTTTGTTAGAAAAACTTTGTGATTTCCTCCTTAGTCTGTTCTGAATCTAAAAATGTTATTGATACTTCAGGAGAAATGTATTCTGAAGACAGCTGGATACACCACATTGAATCTCTCACCTGCTTTTTGACATCCCTTGATTTATAGGATAACTTACTTCTCTACTGCCTCATGTACAATGAATAATAATTTCCCACAAGCACTCTGTTGTCTCTAATTTTAATAATTTTCCTTTCTGACAAAGTTTTGTCAAGAACAACTCTTCATGTTGGCATGACTGTATCTTTACTAATGTAGGTCTTGGATGCTTTCTCATGGCCAGGTTTGGAGCATGCACATGGTGTGCCTTTTCAATTAACAAAACCTTGTTGTAGAACATCAGTCAAGCTGCTTATTTGTACCTTTATAAAAGTAATGCAGTCAGTTCCTTCCAGTTTCTCTGGTATAATAGAAAATCACAGGTTTTCAGTGCATGTTCTGTCATCTAACTCTATTATTTTTTTCAACAGCTTCTGCAGTTTTATCAGCTCATCTAAAAAGCTAGTTAAAACTTCTATTTTTTTAGTCTTTTGTTGACTGTATATATTCATTCAGTGTTTCACTTATTTAATCACCATTAACAGCCATCTCCTGTACAAAAATTGAAACATGAACTGCTTTTTGCTGAGCAGCTGCAAGATTCTTCACAGCCAGAGTTTCCTCATTTTCTCTTCTCCTTTTGGACTTTTTTTTTTTTTTTTTTTACAATTACAGTTTTCAGACTAGGAAAGGTTTTCTGATTGCTGTTTCTTTTTTCTACAAGAGAACATGGTAATTATAGTATTTCTTATGATTTTCTTTTTTAATACCAAGTATTATGTTTAAACAAATACAAATATGTTTGTATGAATTCTAGTTTCTGAAAAAGATTTGTAACAAGAAACAGAATAATTGAAAGGCAAGCAGTTAAACAGTGCCATAGATATCAGGAAAATGTAACCTTCCCCACCTCAGATTTTGTGGCAAATTAAATGCTGCTCTCTAACTCTAATGGTTATTTCTTTATTTTTAAATGTTTTTCATTTATTTTCAAAGAAATGAATCAGTTGTCATTAATCATTTGTCATATAATCAACAAATTATTATTCATCACAGAACCATCTACAGTCCCAAAAGATTGTATTTCCACAAGACTGACAGTATAAAGGTCATAAAACTATTATTTTTTTCAAGGAGAAACTTTCCTGCACTGCCAGATGTGGGAGCAAGCTCCAACATTCCTGATCTCTCTCTCTTTGTCTGTATATATATATATATATATATATATATATATATATGTTGCAGAATACTGAAATCCCACTTACCCGACTTTCATAATGCTGAGATGAAAATGGCAACAACTGCACATCACAGACCTCCTGAAACACCGACTTACCAACTCCAGGTAAGTAACTGCTTGGCCACACTAAAAAATAACTTAAAACAAAAGCAAATTAAACCCACCCATGTGGGGGGCTTTGCCCCCCACACCCCCATGACTAAATATACCAACTCCAAGATTGCGCTACCATGGAAGTAAGGGGCAAAGTTTAACATGGTGGCCAAGTGGTTACTTACCTGGAGTTGTAAGTCGGTGTTCGTGGAGGTCGGTGATATGCGGTTGTCAATGTTTTCGTCTATGAAAGTCGGGTAAGTGGGATTTAGGTCTTCTAAAGTAGACTCATATATCTATATCTATAGCTATATCTATCTTACAATTACAGTTTTCAGACTAGGAAAGGTTTTCTGATTGCTGTTTCTTTTTTCTACAAGAGAACATGGTAATTATAGTATTTCTTATGATTTTCTTTTTTAATACCAAGTATTATGTTTAAACAAATACAAATATGTTTGTATGAATTCTAGTTTCTGAAAAAGATTTGTAACAAGAAACAGAATAATTGAAAGGCAAGCAGTTAAACAGTGCCATAGATATCAGGAAAATGTAACCTTCCCCACCTCAGATTTTGTGGCAAATTAAATGCTGCTCTCTAACTCTAATGGTTATTTCTTTATTTTTAAATGTTTTTCATTTATTTTCAAAGAAATGAATCAGTTGTCATTAATCATTTGTCATATAATCAACAAATTATTATTCATCACAGAACCATCTACAGTCCCAAAAGATTGTATTTCCACAAGACTGACAGTATAAAGGTCATAAAACTATTATTTTTTTCAAGGAGAAACTTTCCTGCACTGCCAGATGTGGGAGCAAGCTCCAACATTCCTGATCTCTCTCTCTTTGTCTGTATATATATATATATATATATATATATATATGTTGCAGAATACTGAAATCCCACTTACCCGACTTTCATAATGCTGAGATGAAAATGGCAACAACTGCACATCACAGACCTCCTGAAACACCGACTTACCAACTCCAGGTAAGTAACTGCTTGGCCACACTAAAAAATAACTTAAAACAAAAGCAAATTAAACCCACCCATGTGGGGGGCTTTGCCCCCCACACCCCCATGACTAAATATACCAACTCCAAGATTGCGCTACCATGGAAGTAAGGGGCAAAGTTTAACATGGTGGCCAAGTGGTTACTTACCTGGAGTTGTAAGTCGGTGTTCGTGGAGGTCGGTGATATGCGGTTGTCAATGTTTTCGTCTATGAAAGTCGGGTAAGTGGGATTTAGGTCTTCTAAAGTAGACTCATATATCTATATCTATAGCTATATCTATCTCTATCTATATCTATATTTATATCTATGTATATATATATATATATGTATATATATAGATCTATATATATATATATATATATATATATATATATATATATATATATATATATATATGTATATATCAACTCAAATGGTCCATAGATTTAAAAAAAGAGGAAAATATGGAAAGCTAACATAAAATCCACATTTTCTCTCTTCTTTTATTCTAATACAGCACATCAGCTGTGACTGAGCAGGCTACATTGTAAAATTTCATTCACAGAAACCTGGTGATCTTCAAATGCCAATAGTATGAGTATGGCTCCATTAGTGTGGAACAAACTGTAGGTCTCTTCAAAAAGATAAAGGCACAACTTTGTTCATACACTGCCATCGAAGTTAAAAATATTAAAACTAAGTTTAAAAAAAACATATTTCTGACCACTTCCTCCAGTATCTGACCTGAGAGAATCATAGGCATATCGCCTACTCACAGGTGATCTCTGCCTAGCATACAAAGCTATGTCAAACCCAGAGCTGTTGGACATGCTCCACTTAAAGAAATCCCAATTTCTCCGAGCTACATGCTCCAGGGACCTAAATCTTGTCACCACAATAAACAGAACATGCTGGAGGGATAGATTCCTGTCCCAGAGATTTCCCATACTCTGGAATAAACTACCTATTTATATCAAACAAAGCTCCTCATTAGCACTCTTCAAGAAAAATCTTGATGATTGGATGGGAAATAGGAAATTCACCCCGGGGATCACCTCTGTGGCTCTGCTCGACAGTGGCACAAGAAAATAATTTTCTTGGGTGGCAAAAGCCAGGGTACCTTTTTGGCCTGGCTTGTGGCTTGTATAGGCCCCAGGGTGATAGCCTAGTACCTACCTATGAGCCTATGAACCTACGAATTTGTAACTTAAAATTTAGAGGTAGTATTCATTTAGTGAGATTGTTAACTCCATCTCATTTCATTTGTACTGTAGTGCTGAAAAGCTCACATACACAGTATACAGGTTTTCTCTTTCCATTTCAAATGCCCTAACCTGATGGAAGTGCTGCACATCTGCAAGTCAAATAGCACAAGATCACTCGCTTTAAGGATCTTAACTTAGCCTGTGACATTAACAGAACATGCTAGAGGAACCGATATATCTCCCAGAGATTGCTGCTACTCTGGAATAAACTTTCAATTGACATAAAGCAGAGCTCCTCACTGACCCTGTTCAAGTGCAACCTGGACAAATAGATTGGAGACCACAAATTCACCCGGGGGGAATATCACCCATGTCCCTCATTGAGAGGGGTAGTCAGTGTTGATCATAGAATTGCTCTACACATTACATCTCTCTAACCAAGGATAATTGAGGCAACTCAGAATTAACATGGCTAGGCTTGTAATGGGCACTAGCATAGTAACCTCCTATGAACTTATGAACCTATAAATGTAAAGCTTCTACTCTATATAAAACAAAGTACTTCTCTTACTTTCTTCAAACATAATTTGAATAAATGGATGGGAAACCACAAATGGATGGAAAACCACCTCCCCATATACTAACAACAAATATATTGCCTCCCAGCTTAACTCTCACTTAATAAACTCAATCCAAACTCTATCCAGCCACCTAACACACACTAATACCTCATCTAAAGCAATCACTGGAGACACTCCTGACAATACTACCAACCAGCCATCCTTCTCCCTATCTCCAGTCCCTACAACAAAATTTAGAAACCTGCTCCTCAAACTAAAGCCTACCACACTAGCTGCAGATGGTATAGCCACTAACTTCCTAAGAATAGCAGCTGACTCTTTTCCTTATCCAGTATCAATCCTAATAAGTTGGTCCATTCAGGAAGTCTATGTACCACAACTATGTAAAATATCCTACATTATACCTCTTCACAAAGGAGGTAAATCTTATGATTTTTCCAACTACAGGTCAATAGCTATTCTTTCCCCATTATCTAAGCTCCTAGAGGAATGCATGCACTCACAAGTTATGCAATTCCTAGACATTAACAAGCTTCTCTCATCCACCCAACATGGTTTCCACCCTCACCATAATACAACTTCTGCTCTTCTCTCATTCACCAACCTGGTTAATCAGCATAGAATCAACAACAACTATATAGCTGCTACCTTCTTAGATCTCTCAAAAGCTTTCACATGGTTTCACACCCTAAACTACTGGACACCCTTCATTCTCTATTCTTTACTTCCTCTACTATCTCCTGGTTGAATAGCTACCTATCAAACAGACAACAATCTGTACAATGGCACAATGAACTATCCCCTCCTCTCCCTAATTCAATAGGAGTACCTCAAGGCTCAATACTAGGCCCGCTACTTTTCACTACTTTCACAAACAATCTATATACCTCCTCTAAGCAAGCCTCACTAATTCAGTATGCAGATGATTCCACTCTCATCTGTGCAGCCCCATCTGTCAATACACTACAACAACTAGCCCAAGAATCTTTCTCTGTTATTGAAACATTGATCACTAACATCCAACTTATTCTTAATCCAAACAAAACCAAACTTTTGCTGTTCACACCTAATAAAGCTAAATTCTCCCCCTCCACTTTCTCTATCTCATCTAGGAATGGCACTATCATCTCTCCATCCACTCACACAAAATTCCTAGGAGATGAAATAGACAACAACCTATCATTTGATCTTCACATAGCACAAACCATTTAAAAAGTTCATAAGAAAATGGGAACCCTATACAGGCACAAAAACTATCTCACAGCAAAAGCGTGCATCACTCTAGCTCAAACTCACCTCCTATCGACACTTACTTATGCAGCACAAATCCTAATCCACACTAAAAAATTAGATCTGGATAAGTTAGAGTCATGTTACAACAAAATAGCTAAATTTGCCAACAATTCCCCTTTTAGAACTAATCACTGCCAAGTACTAAAAGAAATTCAATGGCTTGAATTTCCTTACTATCTTACCAACAACTCACCTACGTCTTTAACATCAGAAACCACCCAGACAAAACTCCAGCCCTCAGTCAGGTAATAACCTCCCACTCTTCCAGTCGCCCTCTACGCTCTTCCAATACACCCCTCCTCAGTGTTACTACTGCTAACAACACTGCAGGAAAAGCCCTTTATTCCCACATCATAGCAAAAAATGGAGCAATGTCCCGACCAATATAACCTCCACAACAACAAATACAAACTTCAAAAAATTATTCAGATCTCTTCTCAGGACAACTTTGATTTGCCCATGCATCACTTGACAATCCCTATACCTTTCTTCTCTCTCCTACCAATCTACAAACATCACACTATATCTATGCACATAGAAATACTGACTCATCATATACCATACAGTTCTTTGTGCTCCTTTCTATGCATACTCACTAAAACTGTAAGCAGTACTTACTACCTTTGTAAAATTATTTCAGACTGTAACTTTTGTCCTGCAAATCCTGTTAATTATTTGGGAACCAACTTAATATATCTGCCTGAACCCTTTGTCTGAACCCTTATAAATGTTACTCAAACTGTATCTTGGTCTCACAATGCCTTTTTAACTATTGTTAACAAAGTAATGAATAGCTCTACTTGTAAATAAGTTTTTCTCTATTACCTGTTTTGTATGTATATTTATCATTGTATAAAAGTCTTCTTAATTGTGGAGCTTTTCTCCCCGGGCCTCCATTGAAAATGGACCTGGTCCAGCTGGATTTTCCCGGTTAACAAATGTAAAATAAAAATAAAAATAATAAATAAATAAATAAATAAAATCTTCATTAAGGGTAAATGTACATCAAGACTGGTCAGACAGTATGATTCGCTTGTCAAACTGCCGGTCCATCACCGGATTAACTATTTACTATATATTCTTTTATTTATTGCATTTACTCTTGAAATTGTAGCTCAGAATATAACTGAAAAAGATTTGAAAAGTTCTATTTCTCTTACCTGGTTAATAGTAATATGTAAGTTCATTAATTAATATTAATTAATTAATTAGTTAGTTAATTAACTTAAAGCATGTCAAAGACTGAACTAAATGCTGCTTCGGATATCAGCTTGGTGCACTGTGCAGGTTAGTGGCAAAATGAGCCCATCATTAACGAATGATGGCCAGAAGATGCATGGTCTGAGCCCACCATAGCTGAGTGCGCATTCCGCAGCAGAGCAGTTTCGGTAGCACTATGTGATAACAGATAGAATAACACAAAGCCACAAAGTGTAATGCACCATGCACTCAGCTGTTTAAAGTGCTTGTAATGTATAGAGTAAAGTTACATATTTAAAGACAGGTACTAACTTTAACTCTCTGTGCATCCTACTCACACTTAGCAAACCTGATACTCAGACTACATACCTTATGGGTAAGAGACTGCCCATGTGTTGTTACTTAAAAGACACAAACACACGCACACTCCTACATGTATACATATTTACAAAAACGTATAAAATGCTTGTGTGTGTGTGTGTGTGTGTGTGTGTGTGTGTGTGTGTGTGTGTGTGTGTGTGTGTGTGTGAATGTATATACCCATAACACAATTATGCATGTGCTAGAGAGAGAGTACATGCTTAGACTCTTGACTGTAACTCTGGAATGCTGACTATCCTGAGTGTACTGTCACAGAAGCACTGTGTCTTTTTCTCTAGGATATGTTCACAAGACAGCTTTGTTTCACAGTGCAGTTGTGTGTAAACTGTATTTGTTACTGATATTTATGCTATACAGGTTATTTGCTTGTATACTATACACGACCTCCCTGGTTGGTGCACAGCAGTACACCATTTTTACATCCTTCCTGTGTAGTTGTCTATAAATCGTATGTCGATATTTGTCATGCCTTTTCCTGTGCACTACCTGTGTGCACTGCATATCATTTCTATCAGTCTACCCAAAGACGTTTGTAGAGACCATGAGGAGTAAAATTCCTAGGCATTAAGCTGTACTTTTGCATTCTGTTGAACAGCATTATGACACATATTTTGGAACATACTGAATTGAGACATAGAAAATGTGAATAGACTGTATACTGACAAGGGTGGGGCAAAGGGATGGCTACCCAGTACTAGTCACCTAGAATCCATTGGCCTGGGTGCCCCACTTGCCAGGGAAGGAGGCCCACTAGTGGGGCTGCTACAAAAAATGTTGTTCTTCTTTAAGGATGCACACAGAGTGTGTCCTTAGTAGCATCTGTATGTGTGCCTTTAATGCAACACACTCACTTTCAAATTGAAATGGAGTGAGCATGCAATTTAAGAAACAAGCATGTTCAAGACCAACAGGGTGAACAACTGGATAATTCCTGAAATAGATTAGTGTGTGTGTTTGTGTGTGTGTGTGTGTGTGTGTGTGTGTGTGTGTGTGTGTGTGTGTGTGTGTGTGTGTGTGTGTGTGTGTGTTTGAAATAAAATACCCCAGTTAGGAATGACAGGTAAGTTAACTCATTCAGGATTCAGACTCAAACCCTATAACTTCAGTACAGAATCCTACAGCCTGAATCCTCTACACCATCTGCCAAACTGTAATCAGCAAGAACTCGTGTTTTAGTGAATTTTCAAGGAATGTTGAGTTTCTCTTCAGTTTTGAATAATGTTGCACTTCTGTACATTTCTGAAGAATATTGAGTGTCTGTGCATTTTCAAGAAATTTTTTGTTTCTGTGCTTTTTCAAGAAATGTTGACTTTTTGTGCATTTTCAATAACTGTTGAGTTTCAAGGCAAGAAAAGTTTACTGTTGCTCACACTGTCTGTTTTTGATTTATGCAACTGTTTTGTTCAGCAAATGGCCATCATCAGAAGGCTGTGGGTTCTGCTCCCCCACCATGTACATGGAGTGCTGATATTGCAGTGCCCTTTAAGGGGGGATGAGGGTGCTACACTGACTGTGTCCTCCTTTGGATGAGATGCCTAGTAGCTATGAATCCATTGACTCTTTGACAGCCATTCTCTATTGTAAAATTATCAGCTTACCATTTTATTAAATGTAACATGGGCAGTGTATTCTTCAAGAGCAGCAGGCACTGAATTTGTAAATGAAACACTGAAATGTAAAGTTGTTTGGCAGCAGCAATCTCTTCATTAGTTATAGATCTCTTTAATGTGGAATTACTCAGATGACTTTTACTTCTGAAGAGATTGTGTTTATTGACTGATATTGATGGACTGCAATGACAAAAGCTGAGTGGCCTTTTGTGGTTGAAATGTTCTGTAATGGGTAGTTTTGCCCTTACTGGTGCATGCATATTGCTTCACTGCTTACTGAAAAAATATTCAAACCTACAAATTTAAAACACACACTAACAAGTGGTGCTGTATTATACAAGGAATATAATTTAATACAATCAAGATGGTGCATCAAATAATACATGAATGTATGCATGGTCCAAAACATGTGTGCAAGAGGCCTATGGTTTGAAAACAGCTCAAAGTTAAACTTAATCTGCTACTGGCCACATGTATTTAGTTTGACTATGGGTTTCAGTGTTGTTTCAATGAATGTGAGTTTAAAGGGCAGAAAAGGGTACTGTTTTGTTTAGCAAATGGCTATCAATATTTGTGCTATAAAATTTGAAATAAAGTTTAAAATATTTGTAATCACTGTAGAAGTAAAAAAAAACAAAATAGTATGCACACTGACAGGTTTGAACAGTGTTCATGGTAACGGGAGAAATAGCAAGTAAGGACACTGGAATGGCTGGGGGGGGGGGCTGTTGGAGACGGGCCTGCTGTGGCCAGGGGCCCTTTTCCATTACCCTGCCTATAGCCCCACTTGACCATGATCCAGCTCTGCATATGAGTAACATATTTCCTTGCTTAGTCCACCCTTGGCCATGTTTTAGTCATGTTAGTTATAACAGCTGAACCTTTGGCCACCAGTACCTGAGGTATACAAAGTATGCAGCCTACTTACACGTATACCAAATCTTTGAGAAATAACTGCTAAGACACACACTCCTTAAGGTGCAGTGATGTAGTGGTTAGAGTTGCTACTTCACAGTACTTGGTTATCCCAGTTTGCTTTCCAGATGGTCTGCTTTATGTGAAGCATCTACATGTGATCCTTGTTTTCATGTGATTATTTTTGCTGGGATCTCCATTTTTTCTTCATATATCAAATACACACCTATATGCAAGTTAAAGAAATACAAATTTCCAACTTATGTTTGTACATATTCTGTGTGCATGTGTGTGTGTGTGTGTGTGTGTGTGTGTGTGTGTGTGTGTGTGTGTGTGTGTGTGTGTGTATGTGTGTGTGCGAGCACACGTGTGTGTGATACAATATACTGGATGGCATCTCATTTTAGTTTCCCTATATAGGAACAGGTTGGTGGGGCTAAGGCCTTGCACCTGTGCTTTCTGTCATTTTTTTGTCAGACCTTCTGCCATAGTCCAGTCCTTCTCATTGACGTTTGGTATGCATTCCTCACTGTGGCCCGAGCTGTGTAAAGCAGGCTGTCCTTTCTGATTATAGTAAAAGTCATCAGAAGTAGTCAGACACAGTGGGATTAGTAAGTGTGTAAGTAAAAAAAAAAACTTACATTTGCCCACAAAACGTAGAAACATAAGTAGCAAATGGAGTCAAAATAAAAGGCTAACATACTTTGGGGCATGCAGAAATCATTAAAAATCAATATAAATGGCTGTAACTTGTTAAATTTATGTTTGTGCACACACAGACGTGTGCACGCGCACGTTTCTATGTGTGTGTGTGTGTGTGTGTGTGTGTGTGTGTGTGTGTGTGTGTGCGTGTGTGTGTGGATAAGGTGGATATGAGTTTTGTATGAACAACACAAAGGGGCACTCAAACCTTTGATAGCTATAAAGTAGGAAGTGTAGAATGCTTCATATCAAAACAGAGCGTACAGCATTATCATCGTCATAAACTTCAACATGAACATTCGTTTCACTAGTAATGAAAATCACTAAACAAGACTCCCCAAACCACAAACTAAATACATATAGAAAATATGCAAAGTAAACAGTAAAATTATAAACTTGTTTTGTAGAGGGCATTACCTAAATATACTAACTGTGAAAAAAAGGTCAAGCACTCTGGAAGAGTGAAATAAATAAGTAATAACAAATGAAATGCATCCGTTTCTATTACCGATTTTTTCTTATTCAGTATCATGGCACAGCTAGAACAAACACAAGAGACCTATACAAATTACACAAATGACTTCAAAATTTCTGCCATGATAATAACGATTTTTGAATAAAGGTCACTTCGAAGTAAATCCCTGAGGCTTGATGACCTTGACACTAATCACATTGAACAAACTGCACGTTGATAAAAAGACCGCTACAAATCTGTCAAGATGTATATCTGCAGAGCACGTCAAGGTAATTGGATTAAAAATATCAGATTACTACCAAGTAGGAGAGGTACATGAGAATCTTTGCACTATTAGGTTCAGCAAAATATTAAATTTCTGCATCATCATTCAAAAATTAGTGTGCACTGTCTGTTGTACCTCCTGCAGGCAGTATTAGTACAAAGGATTTTGTGTTCAAATGCTCTTTTAATATTCATTGGTTACAACAATAAATAATCATATCATTTCTGCATTTTATAATACTTAACCATTCTACAATACTATTTCCATTCTACAAAACCATAAAGTTCTGAATCGTTCCTTTTATGTTTTCTGCTGATTAGTTACGTGCTTCTCTATCAGTTGATATTTCAACTAAAGAACAGCAATCCCAACTTCCTGAATATGTAAGGTGTGTACCCATGTAAAACCATGTCTCTGGATTGCTATTCTTTGTGGACTGCAGTTGGGAAACACATAATGAATGAATCTTTTGCAAGTTAAAATAATGCTAAACATTACTGAGAAAGAAGGCAACAGTAGAAGGCTAAGTGCCTACCATTGCTATTACTGTATCTATACAAAGCATTAGGAGGGTTTAATAGTACAAACTGTATTGCTGAATTGTTGGAGATGGTCGTGCTGATGTAAGAACATAGAGGTGGAAAATGTTCTGTGTACCTGATGTCAGGAAAAAGCATGACTAGCCACTTCAGTATGAACATTTTACAGGAGTACAACTGACAGAAATTGGTGTAATTTCATACAATACGAAAAAGTAAGAAGCAGAACGAATCAGCCAAAAATATGATGATTACATGTAGGGTTGTCACCTTTGTGAATTTCTACTTCCTGACAAATAAGATGTGTCCTCTGCATACAGAAAACACGCCCCTTGCCTCATGGTAGCCACATCCTTTTTAGCAAGCCATACCCAGAAGCACCCTATACAGTGACCGCATGGGCAGCCTTAGATGATATGGATCCCTAGGTAGTGTTCCATGGCAATTCTCACCCCTGCTGTCCACTGTCACAATGGCATACAACCTATTTCTGCATTGTTTTCCTCCTGTCCTTCCTACCTTATACTATCCAGGATAGTTTTTGTTTTATCATATTTTGTCTTACTTGTCAGCTTTTTTGTTACATCCTTGCAACACATTCTAACTGGGCAACAATGCATTGTAATAACTGTGGAGGAAATAATTTAATTATGCTGGGGGTCTATGGTCCACTAAGTCCCCAGAAGCTATGGGTCTATAAATACCCTGAGGTACATTTTATATATTTTTTCACAACCTTTGGTCCAATGATGGCCTGAGCAAAATAAATAAATCGATAAATAAGGAAAGAATTTTTTTTTTTTCAAGGAAGAAATAGGTTATGTTCAAGGCTGGAATGTTCAAGGCTGATGACCCAGAAGTTACCACAAAGCTGAGTAATAGTTACCCATAAGCTTGGGAATAAAATGCTTGTCAGGACAAATTAATCATATCTGGAATGACTGCCTTCTTCCTAATGCCCTAAAAAGGCAATTTATCTCTAGAAGCAAACAGACACACACACACACACACACACACACACACACACACACACACACACACACACACACACACACACACGCACATAATGTGCTTTCTATCAAATTGAAACATCATGACTTCATCAGTGATATGTCTTTGGTATGAAGGAGAAAATAAGCACCTGAATAAAATTCACAAACAGACAGGCAGGACATGCAGACTCCACACAGATGGAGCCACACTCAATAACTCAGAGATAGGGACAAGATGTGTGAGATGGCAACACTATTCACTTTGCCAGTGTACCAGTGATGCATTACTTTCCTACTCATCTTGCCCAGGCCACCAAAAATAGACACTTATTGTGGGCAATGCTGATGTCTGACAGTGATGCAAAGTGGAAGAAATTATAGCCAAGTTGTTGCTCTCATATGCACTCATATACACGTCACCCCTCCTTTTGTATACACACACACACACACACACACACACACACACACACACACACACACATACATACACACAAGCATAAGCCACACCAATGTTTGCTTTTACCCTACATTTGAATCCATTACTCTACTGCCCCTTTTTTGACATATTTTTTGCTCAAGGGGTTGAGTTGTCTCATCAACAGTGATAACCATCATAAGCCAATGTTCACACTAGGGGGTGGTTAGCCCTGCTGTGGTTATTCTTCCATACTACAAACATGTACACTTACACCTAAACCCATTTAGAGTATCCAGTTTACCTTCTGCATGTCTTTGGAATGAGGTATCATGCTGGATAACCTAGAAAAATCCCACAGAGACTCAGGAAGGACATGCAAATTGCATAGAAGGCAGCCATCTGAGAAGGGAGCTTGGAGCTGGGAGTGGAATAAGAGCACCCAGTGGGCCACGTTTGGTAAGCAGAACTGGTTCTGCAGGATGAACCAAATTCTGGGCTAAGGTGCCCAATGTAACATTCATGAGACCCCAGAAAGGGTGTTTTGTTGATATAAACAGCAGAACGGTAGCCATGGAAGTTGGAATTCACTAAGGTGTGTGTAATAACTCATCTGCCAAATCAACCAGCCCTGAAAATGGATGGTGCTGGAGGGTTAAGCTCATACCTGACCATCGTAGGCACTGGTTCCCAAGGGGGCTACATTATGATGAGTTGGAGGGCCATTGTGGTGGCACTGAAGCCCACGGTGAGGGCCCAGGTGGAGCTACTGATGGTGCAGATCTTGGTGGTAGTAGGAAATATTCAAATGGGAGTTTTGAAGGCTGAAGTGGAGAAGGGTCCCATGTGAACAACAGATTAACATGGGTCAGTCAGTCCTTAGAGATAGGCGAGCACCATTTCAAAGGGATGGGTGATGGCCTCCATCGCCTTCAGCCGATTGAAAGAGAGTCGGGTTCAGATCCCAGAATCTGGAGTGGTGAAGATGGGCACCTCACAGCATCCAGTGCGGTGATGCAAATGATCCCAAAGAAACTGGAGGGGGCACCTGGGAGAGTTCTCTTTTCTTTGTAAAGGGCAGGGTGCCCTGGAATGGGTTCACCCTGAGAGAGGGGCCTGCTCTCTGGAAAGCATTATGGTTCTGGTGACAACAGGTGAGCTCTTGCTGGCCTTTAAAAATCTGGGAGTGAGGATGCAAGTCTCACGCTGGGCCATACACATATCTGCAGCAGGTCTCCAAGGTGAACAGCCTCTGGCATGTTAGAACAATGTAGGTAAGGGAAGTTGGCAAGTCAGATCCGTAACTTTGGGATAAGGATTGGCTCTAAGGACTGGGTAAGTTGGGCTAAGTCATGAAGTGGGTCTGGGAGAATCAGCTGCAGTTGGATGAGGAGTTGCCCCCTCACCACAACCCCACCTCCCGGGGGGTCAGGTAGTGGTGGAGTAAACTCTGGATGTATGCCAGGTCCTTCCTGTGGATCGCTGCAACATTCTGGCTGCTGGTAATATAATTAAATACATAAATGCATACATAAATGGCAGTTATATACTCTGTTCTTGGACGCAGCTAAAGATTGAATAATTTAAGCCACTGAAGTCCTTGTATATGATGACCCTTAATTTCATACCCATTTCATCACTACTGTGCAGCAACCATATTGAGGTGCTCACCTGATCCCAACTAGGGTTGAAAGACATTACAGAGAAGTAACTATTTCTTTTTATACATCTCTTTTCAGACCAATTATAGAATATTATGCTCTTTTGTGTAGCTTACTTACACCCCATCGGATACAAATGGAAAAAATACAGATTCATCGCAAAGAGAATCAAAGGGCTTAAAGGCTTGTCTTATAGTAAAACACTGCTGCAGCTTTGACTCTCCTTTGGTGTATCTTATCACCTTGTTTGAAAAGTTTTGTGTCTGACACATTGAGTATTGATGGATCTCTTTCTTTTTTGAAACCTTTTATGCAGAATGCCCTGTGAACTAAGACATGGAGATTTCTCCTCAAATCCATAGTCTTCTCTGTTATTTAAAGTTTTCATTTTAATGTTTGCAGAATTCTAATTTTGTTCCAGGGCATATAATTACACATTAATTAACATCATAACCTAGGTTATTAGAGCAACAGTGACTTGTGAAGTCATTTATAAGTATTGTTTTATTACCGCAATCATTATAAACATTCTTGTTTTTCAGCTGTGGGCAACTAATATTTTTCCAATATACTCTACTAATTTAATTTTAGCAACAGAAATGCCAACCAGTCCTTACCCTGGTACTGATTCTTGGACATACTCATGTGTGATTCCTGAATCTCTGAAAATCTCATTGGATGGTTTAATCTAGCTGATCATTACACAGGATCACTTATGTTCCTAATTGGGTACTCTTTTATTGTTGTTGTTGTTGTTGTTATGACTTTTCCAGATTGATTGGGAACTTGAATGTGATATAGTTTCAGAGATCTTTACATGGTTTAGACATAACATCAGTTATAGATACTAATACCTTTTTGAGGAAAACCACTACATTTAAAAAGCAAGGCTGTTTTGGCAATTATCTGGAAGCATTTGTTTCCCCACTTTTTCCTGATTAAAGATTGGATTTTTGTTTAAATTATTTTACTTAAGGTAAGTCAAGCCTGTAGTTCTGTAATTCTGCTTTTTATCTGCCTCTGTGAATGGTCTCAAAGGTCAAGCTGCTGCCATTTTGGACCAATTAACTGACTCTCAGTTCTTAGTCATATTTGTTTAAAAAATTATTGAGATGTTACCTGACCTCATGGAATTTTTCCTTGTTGTATTTTATCTTTTGATAACACACTAATGATGTCTTATTTTCATAAGATTAGTGGAGTAATGGTATTCACCATATTAATTCTTTAAATATTCTATGTAAATGTTAATTTATTTTGCCTGCTAAACTGATTTGCAAAATGATCAACATTATATAATATTTTAGTGCGCCTTGAATAATATTTGGTTATTAAGCTGCATTCTTGTGTCATGTTTTTCCTGTCTTATGACAAATATATAAGGAATATCTGATAAACTTAAAGAAACAGATCCTCATCTATTCTCTCTGTTTATTTATTTTTTTTAATTTAAATTAAAGCTGGCCTCATAGATCTGAACTGTGCAAGCCATGTGAGAGAGCTTGGCAGGAAAACAAAAACAAATTGCATAACTAATGTAGGGCAGGCAGCATTTCTGAGCATAATCTTGCTGTGCTTTGTGCAGTAGGCTGGTATGCTTCACTGGGAACTACCAGAAGTTGTCAGTATCATGCACATATCCTCTGAAAATGGTGCTATTTTTACAAGGATTAAAATGCCAGCCAGTGAATCACAGGTAGAACATGAATAGCACAACATTTTGCTGCTCAGAAAAATGACACAAATACTCCTGCAGATCTCCTGTATGGATCCATGAATTTTGGACATTAAAATAATACCTGAGCTAAATTCTAAATGAATTACTTAGGTTCACAGGTAAGTACTAGGCTAGTTATGTTTGCATGACAAGTCTAGCCAGTTTCCTTTTACTACTTGAAATAACCTTTCCCGTTTGGTTCTAAATTGGCTTTACCCATCCCATGGCTGATAATTATCCATCACCCCTAATGTGAATAAATGGGATCATACCATAGATAATTTGAGGGAACCCCTGTGCATGGGCTGAATCATTTAAGAGTTGCCTCTGTCCATTAGTAGTACAGGGGGCAGTCCTGGGATAAATTTTCTGTTTCCCACTCATAGATCTAATTTGTGCTTGAATGTGGACAGGGATGAACTTTGTTTTATGTGGATATGGAGTCAGTTCCACAGCAGCGGTATCCTCTGCGAGTTATAGACATTCCTTAAAACTATTCTGGTGATGTTGCAGAAAAGATTTAGATCCCTAGACAGAGAATTTCTGATTCCATCTGATTTGCTGATGTGCAGTAAATCCATCAGTAATGGGTCAGCAGATGCCTTGTATGCCAGACACACACCTCTTAGCAGTCTGTAGAATGATGAATATAGTAATGGGGCATTGAATCAATCCATGTAAGACATGTTTAGGCCTTGTATCCTTTTAGTAAGGCATCTCTGTGAGCTCTCCAGTTGTTGCACATGTCTGGACAGATACATGCCAAAGGGGCATTATATTCAATGACTGAATTAATGAGAGCTGAGTAAAGAGGAAAAATTACATCCATGTCACTCAGTCAGGCACACTGGCCCAATAAAAGCACAGCACAGCAATGCCACAATCTCGTAAAATACAATTGCAAACAACCACGAAACTTAGTAGTTCAAGGATTTATTCACAGATTTCATAGATTAAGCTCTTTAATTCCTCACAGGGAACTTCAGCAGAATACATAGTGAAAAACTCCAAAGACTTAAATACCCCACATAATTGAATGTATCATTAAAATAACAACAATCTATTGGTTCCCTAATTAATTGAATTATATGCACATTTTAATGTAAAATAAAAAATATGCATTTAAAATTATACCAATAAAATTATAAAACAATGAATATAACACTAAAATATTCTCCTTCTGGAGTTTTAGGGCTCTCATTTTTAATGCTGGTAACAGGGAATAATGATCATTAAGACCGAGTGGGTTTTTCTTACTATATTGGAAAAACTGAGAGAAAACCTAAACAAAGGATTTATGAACACATTTATGAAATTAGTAAGGAAAAATGGACTAATGCCCTGTATAAACACATTTTAGAATGTGTTCAAGCTAGCTTTAAGTTTTGGGTATTGGAACAGGTTACAGTCCCTGAGAAAGGTGGGGACTGGGAAACCAGCCTGGAATTTAAGGAGTTGATATGGCAGCTGAGATTGAATGCCTGTTCACCCCCCAGTCTCAATGATCATTATTCCCTGTTACCAGCATTAAAAATGAGAGCTCTGAAACTCTAGAAGGAGACTATGTTAGTGTTACCAATTATATTTTCTAGACAATACAGTGTTATATTCATTGTTTTATACTATAAATATTAGCCGGGTACCAGATGAGTTTAACGAACTGTGTGAAATCCCAATAGATGGTGATGTCATTTTGAATGAAGGCCCTATATTTACCATGGATGATTTTCATATTTTTAACTACAGTGATGTAGTTTCTAATAGTACACATTTTTACCTTTTTAGAAAAGGCTTTACCTTTGTACCTATTAAAAGGAGTTTGGTCAGCAAGACAATTTTAGATGTGAAATTATTTGTTAGGAAAGAACCTAGAGGTTTTACTAGGCCATGGATTTGTTTTCCATGGTACTAGATTAAAAAAAAAAGAGTACCATTAATCAACCAACCCACCCTGTGTTGACCAACTTTGAGGCTTTGGTCAAAAAGAACTTGCGTAAAATGTTCAGTGGTAGAGGAAAACTATTTGTTAAGCACAACTTAAACCAGGCAGAAAAAGGATTGTTAGGTGAGTTAAATAGTAACCAGAATGTTAGAGTCATGAAACCAGGCAAGGGGGAGGTGTGGTTATAATGGAACAATGGTCTAATCTTAGCAAGATGTTTGATATATTACAAAATAGTACAAAGTATGCCCAAGTGTCTAAAAATGAAATTAACCTGGCATATTTAAACTTGGATATGTGGATAGAAGACAATTTATTACAGGGGGCCATAGATAGACACTATTTGAAATTTTTAGTGTCCCCAAACCAGCAATTCCAGGCATTTTTGGTATTCCAAAAGTTCATAAAGATGTGAATGACCCCCCTCCTAGACCTATTGTGTCTTCAGTGGGTTCCAAGATCCAACCACTTGTTATTTTCATTCATACTAAACTTAAGCTTTTTTATGAGTTGTACCATAATATCCTGCTTGATTCTTAGGATTTTCTAGGCAAGAGATCAGGAGTTGAATTCAATGTGGATTTTAAATTTATTACCATTGACATCAAGGATCTTTTCATTGTTATCCTACATAATGTTGGTTTATCTTGGTTTAAAGAAATTCTCATTGAATTTGATTTTCTATCCCCTATAGCTTTTAGGTTGATTTTGAAGAACATGGAATTTGTTCTCAAAAACAATTTTATATACTTCCAGGGGGAGTATTACAAATGGGTTGATGGGGTGGCAGTGGGAGCCTCTTGTGCCCCTGTGTTTGCAAATATAGTTTAATTACATTGGGAACAACAGTATGTATTTTCTTCCCCATTCAAGGAGCCTATTATAGGTTTTTGGATGACATATTTATTGTATGGAAGGGTTCTATTAATGAAATAGAGAATTTTGTTAATTACATCAATAGTACCACCAACTTTTTGATCTTCAGCCACAGTATTGGGTTGTCTGAATCTTGCTTTTTGGATGTGAACATTAGAAAGGATACTGTTAAAAACAGATATGTATCCAACTTGTATAGAAAAGAGTATTTTTCTGACTCATATTTACATTATCAGAGCGACCACTCCCCTTTTCAAAAAAGAAGCATAGTAAAGGGGCAAATGGGCAGAGCTGCTTGGATGACCACACTTAAGGAGGATTTGGTCAAGAAGTTAGAATTTATCAAGGAAGTATTTGTAGCCAGGGGATACCCATTTGATGTAGTGGAGTCTGCCAAACAAGAAATTTTGAATGGTTGGGGTACAAGATACGTTCCCCTGATGCATTATATGGATGGTGTAACCATGGAACATGTGGGTGGTTTAGCACCAGATGGGCACACCCTATGTCAGGGGATGGCATGCCCACAAACGTGAAAAATAACACATTTTTTGTGATCGGATACCACTTTGACACTAGGGAAGTTCTTAAGGTGGTAAAGAAGTATTGGGACCTCTTTTCTAATATGCCTAACAGTTTAGATGTTTTTTCCAAACCTCTTAAGTTCAGCTTTAAAAGGGATGCCAACTTGAAAAATGATTTTGAAACTGTAGCGGTCAAAGGATTTAGTAACAAAAAAGGTACCTTCGCGTGTGGTATGTCTAATCAGTGCCCCTATATTTCCAACTTGGCTGATTTTGTGATCCAGGGGATAAGTGAAAAGCTAGTTTCATCTGGTTATTTTATATTTAATACCAAAGGGGTGGTTTACCTCACCTTTTGTACAGTGTATTGTTCTTACTATATTGGAAAAACTGAGAGAAAACCTAAAAGGATTTATGAACACATTTATGAAATTAATAAAAAAAGGGGACTAATGCCCTTTATAAACACACTTTGGAATGTGTTCAAGCCAGCTTTAAGTTTTGGGTATTGGAACGGGTTACATTCCCTGAGAGTGGTGGGGATTGGCAAAACAGCCTGAAATTTAAGGAATTAATATGGCATCTGAGATTGCATGCCTGTTCACCCCCCCTAGTCTCAATGATCATTATTCCCTGTTACCAGCATTAAAAATGAGAGCTCTGAAACTCTAGAAAGAGAATATGTTAGTGTTATATTTTGCCAGTTAAACTTTGTGGTCAATACCGAGTTATATTCATTGTTTTCTAATTTTATTGGTACAATTTTAAATGCATATTTCTTATTTTACATTGATAGGTGCATGTAATTCAGTTAATTAAAGAACCAATAGATTGTTATTTTAACAATGCATTTAATTTTGTGGAGTATTTAAGTCTTTGAAGTTTTTCACTATGTATTCTGATGAAGTTCCCTGCGAGGAATGAAAGTGCTGAGTCTGTGAAATCTGTGAATAAATCCTTGAACTACTAACTTTTGTGGTTGTTTGCAACCATATTTTACGAGACTGCGGCATTACTGTGCTGTACTGTGCTGTGCCTTTATTGGGTCCAGTGTGCCTGACTGAGTGACTTGGATTTCTTGGTTTTATTTTACTCAGTGTTTTCACCATTTTTTTGTTTCTTGGAAAAATTACATCCTTAGATATAGACACAACCTCTTTATTTATAAGCTGTGCAACATATAATAGTTTTTTTTAGAACAACAGACACATCTTAGATCCATATTGTCAATGTGGTAGTTTGTTGAGGTAGACATCTGACATGCACCAATGAAACAAAGCACTTTATTGACAGTCATAATACTCTGCCTCATTTACCTGTGTAGTATACAAAATGTATAAATTTGCTTGTATGGGAAATGCACTGCTATTTTGAATGATAAAAATCACAAAGGATGCAACAAAATATATAACTACAGGTAGCTCTGTGTGGAAGTATTATAACAGTATGTCCAACCATAAATAATTCTGAGAAGTAATGTGAGTTAGTTATGGATCTGGATTGCAATATATCAACTTTTAAGAAGATACAGAATGCTAAATTACTAACTGAGTTGTTATTATTCATTATCATTTTAAATACTTTGGCATTGTAGTACATGGAGTGCACTGACTATATTTCAAAGCTGTGAAAAAGATATAAATGGTTACATGTGGGTCTTCAATCATAACTGATTAACCATGCTATTATGTTAACATGTTATTATGTGTTTGAGAAAGTGATGCCAAGAAATTCAAGAAATGTAAAGCTCAAGAGATAAATCTTGGCATTCATTAAAAAAACACACAATAATTGTGCACTACCAGTTATAAAAAAAAAGTGTAAAGTGTTTTAACGGCTTTGAAAGGCAGGAAAGCACTTAGCAAGTGCTATCACATTAGTCAACAAGTAAATATAATTAGAGGAAAAGTCAGGGACAGTTTTTAAATACTGCTCTAATTAAAATAAGTTACTTATAGACTGATGTCTGTAAATATCAACGGACAGAAAGAAAATATGAGGCAAGATATTCAGAGGCAGGAGTGTCCCTTCTGTGAGGCTCAACTATCACAGTGATTAGGGTGTGTGTAACAATTGTTACACATCTTTGAAAGCATTGTTACATTGAGGTCTTTTACTACAGAAGCACTTTACATTTTTATTTTTATTTTTATCATCTTGGAGTGTTATCATGGTACTCTATGTGCTACATGCTTGTTATATCCTTCTTCTGTGTCAGAAAAGTGCATAACAGAAGTTGTTATGCAACTTTCAGATATTATGCTCTAGTCTTATGAGTTTTATTCTGCAGCATACACAGCAGTCACCAAAACAGAGCTATGTTTGAAATATTAAACAGCTCTGAAAACTGTAAAATATTTTTGCACCTCTTCCCCAAAAAAGTCTCGCAAAGTAATATATGTAAGTTTTTAAAGCTGTTGGTTGATCACAGGTGCACTTCATGTCTAACTGCTGTCAGTGTCAGAAATAATTGCCCTACAGTTTCCAAAGCTGTAAAAATAATTTTAAATCTTACTTGATTGGGTTTCTTCAGTCCTAACCAAATAGTTATGCATTCTAAATTGGCCTAGCTCTCAACTGTCCATGAATGTTCAGAGACATCCCTGTTTTTGACTAAAATTTTAACTCTGCCCCTCTTAATCCCATGCAAAACTGATGACTTTTAGAGACGATATGGTGAATAAATAAATAATGGCAGTAATTATAGGTGTATATAAATGTATATTAAATTGCACTCTCTTATTCTACCAACATCTTAAGTTAATAGTACTAACATTTTAAACAGTATCCCTGTTTGTTCCTGATTATTTCTCAATTTGTTTCTAATTCTTCTGAGGTTTGTCCCCGATTCCATTGACAGCTGTGCTAAATGGATGTCAAGATTTTCCTCTTACATGTTGTTTCTCTATGGCCGTGTGGCAAATTTCTTTATTTCCATTTTTCAAGCACAGAACAATTTAGTTATAATTGGAAACCCAATTATAATTTTCTATGTCATCCATGAACTGGCTTAAACATCAAAGATTAATTAATAGGACTGAATTTATGGCAGTTTAGAGACAAATACATTGCCCAGTATAGAACAGGATCACATATAAAAGCATAATTGTAACATACATAACTTTTTTTAGCACTTGCAGTAGACTTATGATTTTTTCTTGTAAAATTTATAAGCAGAAATACTGCAATAAAATCTCTGAGATTTAGACGTATCTGTATTTAGATGAGGAAATTTTGCTTAACATTCATATGATGATAAGGAATCTGCCAAATGTAGGAAAAGAAATGCTAAGTGCTAAAAAAACTACTACAGAGTGATTAATGGGTTAACAGTATTTTTCGATTGTACTTTACCATTCTCAAAATGTGCATTCATTATATATATAACTAGGACCAGTCAGAATAAAAAGCTGATTACTTTACCTTTTTTTGAGTGCCTTTGCCAGGGCCAAATCCAGCACAAGGCAACCTAAGCAGCTTCCTAGCACTCAGTGCTAGCTGGGGGTTCCCTATAAATGTTAAAAAAATTAAAAAAAGAAAATTGTCCCAACCGCATCTCTTAACCCTGATTAATTGGGTCCACTCGGTTGTTCTGTTTTCATGTGCAACAGTCAAAGATTCCAAAGACAACCACAAGGCATTCTATAGCTATGTCAAGAATCTAAATGGCAATGCTCAGATCTGCTCTGAGCTACAACAGAATGGCATTAAATATACTGATCCCAAGGATATTGCCAATATTCTGGCAGATTGATTCAGTGCCAACTTCACCCCCTCTCTCAACCCCTGAAGGGCCCATCTCAGTACCGAATGATTGCCAAATTCCAGTAATAACAGCCACAAAGGTAAAAAAACGCACTCTCCAGAGCTAAGAATACAGCATTCATGGAACCAGATGACATTCCAGACTGTGTACTACATGAACTACAAAATGTTGTTCTGTTTTCATGTGCAACAGTCAAAGATTCCAAAGACAACCACAAGGCATTCTATAGCTATGTCAAGAATCTAAATGGCAATGCTCAGATCTGATCTGAGCTACAACAGAATGGCATTAAATATACTGATCCCAAGGATATTGCCAGTATTCTGGCAGATTGAGTCAGTGCCAACTTCACCTCCCTCTCAACCCCTGAAGGGCCCATCTCAATACTGAATGATTGCCAAATTCCAGTAATAACAGCCACAAAGGTAAAAGACGCACTCTACGGAGCTAAGAATACAGCATCCATGGAACCAGACGACATTCCAGACTGTGTACTACATGAACTATAAATTTAACTGGCACCTCACCTAAGTGTCATGTTTAATCCTAGCCTCACCTCAGGTTTCGTGCCCACTGAGTGGCGCACAGCTACAGTTATCCCACTACACAAGGGGGGATCCACCTTGGATCCTGGGAACTACCGCCTCATCAGTCTGATGAGTCTGATCTGCAAGGCCGTGAAATGTATTAACATTGAACTTATAAACAAAGACATTAGCAACCTTCAAACACTGGACCCCACTCAGTTTGGGTTCATGAAAGGCTGATCTTGTCTCCTGAACCTGATTGACTTCTTCTAATCAGGCTCCAGAGCTGTGGATGAGGGTAAGGCGATCCACACAGCCTAGCTGGACATTTCCAAGGCCCTTGACACCAACCCCCACTCTGAAATCATAGATAAACTTACTAAGTTGGGCATTAATCCCTACGTCACTCAATGGGTTGCCGACTGGCTTACTGACAGAACCCACACTGTAAAAGTAGCTGACTCCAAATCCAGCTCCAGTTAAGTGACAAGTGGAGTACCTCAGAGTTCAGTCCTGGGACAGCTCTTGTTTGGCATCTATTTCTCTGGAGTACAGGCCAACACTAAGGGACTCTGGCTAACAAAATTCGCAGATGACTGCAAACTGGGAGCCATTATTGAATCTCCAAATGATGTGGATATTCTACAAAAAGGCCTTACAGAAACAGATGCTTGGTGCCAGAGCCATGGGCTCAAGCTCAATGCCAAGAAATGTATAGTTATCCCCTTTGGGAAAAAACATGTACCCATGAATTACCACATAGGTGGCAGTACACTAAACACCAAAAGTGTGATAAGAAACTTAGGGACCCAGGTAGACAGTGGTCACACCTTCGATAACCACATCAGTCAGGAAATCCTTCTATGTGGCACACCTCATCACTAAGGGGTTTTCATCCAGATAAAAGAAGGTCATTGTCCCACTGTACTCATCCCTCATTAGACCCATTATAGAATACAATGCCCCATTTGGTATGTACCTCTCAAGACATTTGCAACAACTGAAAAGGCAGCAGAAATATCTCACTAAAAGAATCACAGGCCTAAAGCAGATACCCTATGCTGACCGTCTAAAAAAACTCCAGCTATACTCTGTGGCATATCGTCTACTCAGAGGCGATCTCTGCTTAACATACAAGGTCATGTCAAACCCTGAGTTGTTGGACATGCTACACTTAAAGAAATCCCAATCCCTCAGAGCCACATGCTCCAGGGATCTAAACCTTGTCATCGCAATGAACAAAACATGCTGGAGGGATAGGTTCCTGACCCACACACTCCCCAGACTCTGGAATCGACTGCCCATACTTGTCAAGCAGAGCGCCTCTTTGGTCCTCTTCAGAAGGAACCTTGATAATTGGATGGGAGATAGGAAATTCAACCCGGGGATCATGTCAGTCACAATGCTAGACAGGGGTCCAGGGAAGTAAATATAGTGGGAAGAAATAGCCAGGGAACTGTTATGGCTAGGCTTGTATAGGCTGTAGGGGCGATAGCCTAGTATCAACCTGTGAACCTACAGTTTCTTCTTTCTCACTCCCTTAAATGTAACAGCAATGAGAGAAAGAATTCCTGAAACTTGCTGAAGTCAAAAGTTTGCAGTAGAAGACAAGAGTGCAGTAGCACTGTTTTTCTTGAAAAGCCAGTACCATGCATTGCTGAAGACATTATGTTTGGTATGGATCTGAGAAGTAATTATGCAGTACAGAGTGTGTGCGTGTGTGCGCATGTGTGCGTGTGTGTGTGTGTGTGTGTGTGTGTGTGTGTGTGTGTGTGTGTGTGTGTGTGTGTGTGTGTGTGTGTGTGTGTGTGGAAAATGTCTCTGATTTTGGCTCACTCTGCCTTCTTCCTCCAAAAATGTTTCATCTGTGGTAAACCAGTAAGGATTTCAGTCAGGAATGCCAGTTGTTAAAGTTTCATAGTTCTTATTTTTCAGAAAATGTATGTCAATGCGAAACCTGTTGGCCTGTTGATTTTTAAATTAATTTGATGTGTCTGCATGTCATATATATCCCTGATTTTGTAGAAGATCGCTGATTTTGCCTTGTATTATTCCCTATTCTGTATTAACTTTACCATTTTCAAGTAAATCGTTGAGAATTATAGTCATTCAATAATTGCAGTTAAAGATGTTAAGATTTGCACTGGGTGTGACGAGGGTGGACAGGATTAGGAATAAGTATATTAGAGGGTCAGCCCAGGTTGGAAGCTTTGGAGACAAAGCCAGAAAGGCAAGATTACGTTGGTTTGGACATGTGCTGAGGAGGGATGCTGAGTATATTGGGAAAAAGATGCTAAGGATGAAGCTACCAGGTAACAGGAAAAGAGGAAGGCCTAAGATAAGGTTTATGGATGTGGTGAGAGAGGACATGCAGGTGGTTGGTGTGACAGAGCAAGATGCATAGGACAGGAAAAAATGGAAACAGGTGATCCGCTGTGGTGACCCCTAACGGGAACAGCCGAAAGAAGATGATGAATAATTGCAGTTATTAGAATTTAATAGTCCTTATTCTTCAGAAAATGTATGCTCATGCTACAGCTGCTGTTCTGTTAACCTTTTAAGTGAATAAAGTTGTCTGCACTTAAGGCTCTGAGCTGTCAATTAACTGCTTCCTGTAGTCTAAAGTACAAGGCCTGAATTCATCCATCTCCATTTGCATACTGTCAGTTTGAGCAAGTCACTTAACCAGGCAGTGCTCTTAAGTTGCCTCTTGAAAGGAATACTTTGTCCAGTAGGATTATCTGGTTAATAAACAGATAAAATAAAATAAAGATTGAAAATATGTCCTTTTTTAAACGTTTGTTCCTCTATTATTTTCTGGCTTTTTCTGCAGTACTTGAGCAAAGAATTTGAGAGGTATTTTAGTTATGTTCTGTATAAAATGTGTGACTTTCTGGCAAATTGTTGTTGATTACAGTCACTAAATAATGACATACAAATGAGTTTCAAACTTTCCATTGACCAGAAAATGTTTGCTAATACAAAAATTGTTATTCTAGTAACTTTCTAAGTATATGAGAGAAATGTTTATTATCTGTTCCTGATTTTTAATCTTTGTAACAGATTCTTGAGGTAAGAATTTGAGAAGACAGAGGGTAGTTACATTGGGCACCACTTTATAGTTCTGACAGTAGTAAGCCAGGATACATTTCTTGGGCATTATTTATGTTTCTGTCCTAACTTATAGCATGTACAATTAAGATCGGTAGTCAGCAACAGATCATTGGTTAAAGCTATCACTTTTCATGTATAGTCATGACTCCTACAAAGGCCAGCCATCATCCTGAAAGCAAGAGCATTTAGTATCAGTTGATAGGAGGGCAGATTGGTTGAACTGCATGGTTTTGATAGCAGTAAGCTGGAATACATTTTTGGGCCATTATTTATGTATTTATTAATTAATTTTATATCAAGCAGATATCTGAAATGTGCAGTCATAGAAGCAACTATAATTAATGGTAGTGTGTGTGTGTGTGTGTGTGTGTGTGTGTGTGTGTGTGTGTGTGTGTGTGTGTGTGTGTGTGTGTGTATGTATACAGGCACACGTGCATGAAGGGCATACTTCTCAATTGGCCCTGATTATTCCTCAGATTTGTGGTCTGATCCTCGAACAATTTGTGGCTTTCTGGTAAAGTGTTAGGTATTGTACTCACTAAATAATGACAGACACTTGAGTTTTATACTTCATATCCTTCAGAAAATACTTGTTAACACAAAACATGTTATACTATCAAATTTATAAGAATATAAAACAATATTTAAAATCTGTTTCTGACTTTGGGTCTTTGTGTCTGACTCTTGAGGAAAGATGTTGACAGGACAGAGGGCAGTTGCAACTCATTGTACTGTATGGTACCTGCATATGAGTTTCAGAAAATGTATCCTCCAGAAAATGCATCCTTCAGAAAATGCTTCCAATGCAAAACCTATAATACTACCAACTGTTTATGTATATAACAGCAAAACTTAAAATCTGTTCATGATGTTATATCTTTATCTCTGATCGTTGTGCTAAGGTGTTTATTTATATTTCATAGGTGAATACAAAGCTACCTGCCCTGAAGGGCCATTTTTTCCCTAGCCAATAACCTGAGGTCAGACTCAAGACTTGCACCTTGCATCTATGAAGTGAATACCTTGATCATTAGCCCAAACCCACCCCAATGCATTGAAGCATCCCTGACCTGGAAATGAACCTGGACCATGGTGGTGAGATCACTTAATCCTAACCCCTAGACCATCAAAGACTCCCTTGTTATCCCCGTTTGATAGCAAGGTAAGTAGACTAGTCAGCAAACTCTTTTTTTTAGTCATGACCTGGGTATATTGGAGTATTGCAAAAACAAACAGGTGTACATAGACCATAGCATGCTACCACAGTACTGCCACTACAGTTCGTATGCTTTTAAAAGCATATAAAATGCATTTTATCCTTTACTGTCATTTGAAGTATGTATAACTTCAGATAAACATTCAACCAGTCGTTGTTTAAATGCTGACAATACATCTGATACAGATTTACAGCATGTGAAACACATGTGTCCTTGTTTACAGCATGTGCAATTAAGTTTGACAATCAACAATAGGTCATTGGTTATAACAATCTCTTTTCACATGTAGACATGACTCCTATATAAAACAGACAGGACAACCATCATCCTGAAAGCAACAGCATTTGGTATAAGTTGATAGGACAGAGGGGAACTGCAATTGGTTACACTGTATGGTTTTGAGAGCAGCAAGCTGAGATATATTTCTAGGCCATTATTTATGTACTTATTCATTCACTTGATTGCAAGCAACTATCTGAGGTGTGCAGTTATACAAGTGTCTGTAACTGATGTTGTGTGTGTGTGTGTGTGTGTGTGTGTGTGTGTGTGTGTGTGTGTGTGTGTGTGTGTGTGTGTGTGTGTGTGTGTGTTTATGCAATTGGGGGTTGTGCAGGAAGTATAGGTCTCAACTATCCCTGATTTGTCTTTATGTTCATGGTCTGTTCCTCATAAATTTTGTTGTTTTCTGGTGCAGTATTACAGACTGCAGTCATTAAATAATGATAAACACTTGTTTCAGAGTTCATGCCCTTCAGAAAATACTTACTAATGCATAACCAGTTATAGTAGCACCTTTCTAAGTATATAAGACTAATATTTAAAATATGTTCTGGATTTTGGCTCTTTATCTCTGACTCTTGATCTAAGAAGTTGGAAGGGCATGGGGGTGCAATGGGTTGCACTGTATACTTCTCTCAGTAGCGAGCTGAAATACACTTCTAAGTCATTATTTATACATTTTTACAAGGGGTCAAGTGGTTGCAATTAATGATCTAATGGTTTTGTGTGTGTGTGTGTGTGTGTGTGTGTGTGTGTGTGTGTGTGTGTGTGTGTGTGTGTGTGTAAACACTTTGTTCCTGCATTCCAGAATGATTGTGGTGTAAAGGAAAGATTTGATTGTAGTTAATAGGAGCATCATCATCATCCTCGTCATATGAGCCATGTTCCTTGTGTATGATCCTTTATTTTATTGTATTGTTGACTGCCAACAATATGTTTATTACTGGTTGTGAATAAAACAGACAGCCTGGAATCTGTGAATTTAAAGTTAATATTTTAATTATGAATGCATATTTAAGTTAGCTTGTTTCTTGCAAGTTTAGGTTATCTTGTTTCTTGCAAGAATGTTGGTATGAAATGAACCTATTTAAGCTGCAACAGTTTGCCTGGCACAATACAAATGAATGAGGCTTGAGCTGTTAGTGAGGTGCTTCCTATGGAACAGAATTTGATTCTTTCCACCTTCACTTCTCTGCTTTGTGACTCTGACCAAGTCACTTCACCAGGCAGTCTTTCTGGGCTGTCCTGGGAAGGTGCACTTGGGGAAAGTGAGTTGTCTTAGGTTAACAAATGCATTACTCATCGTCTTTTGAATTTCTGCACCTTTCACATAACCACAAATTAGAGCTTCACTGTATGATGTTTGTCTATAAATCCCAGCATGTCTGCTGGCTTGACAGATACATTTTTATTAAATGTGAGTTTTAAAGGAAGAGAAGTTTATTGTCACTCATGCTAAATCTGATTTCTGTGTGAAAGCTTTTTGTGTTTTTTTTTTTGTTTAGCAAAATGGCTGTCAGTATTTTTGCTGTAAAATTAAAATACAATTTTTTTTCTTAAATCCAAATTTGTGTGATCATCGTAAACATATAAAAGAAAATAGTTTGCACACTGGCAAGTATAAACAGTGTTTTATGGTAAAAGTGGTGATACTTGGGTCTAAGTGGGATATATATATAGCTGAGAGGGGACAGTTTATTATCCAGCCTAGGGTCTCATTTGGCCATGATCCAGTTCCTGCCTTGACTGTAGGTTATAAAGGTTATAGCTTAAAAACAGCATTGAATATCTCCTTGTGGCTGTATAAGCAAACTGCTGTTAATATTCATATGAAAACTATATCACAACACTTTTATTTTACCTATTACACTGAACCTATCATTATAATATCAGATTAATACAGAGTATAGCATTTTAAGCATCTGAAGAAAAATAGCTCAGGTTGCTTTAATTTAAATGCATTCATTCTCTGGTTATCATATAAACCTACTTCAAGGTACTTGAGGAGCTGAAGCCTGTCCTGCACTCAGTGTACAGAAGGCAGAGGATCCAATCTTGACCATGGCAGCAGCCGATTAGAGGTTGCAGATATTCATTCATTCTTATGCAACACATATACCTACAGACCATCTGGGTGAATAAAAATTAATTTATGGCATGTCTTTGGGATGTTGAAGGAAAGAGGAGCATCCAGTGAAGACCCATGCAGTTACAGGGAGGATATGCAGACTCCAGGCAAAGGGCACACCAGCAAATAAATAGACTGTAGAAACCAGAACGTTGATGCAGCAACACTAAATACAGTTTACAATGATTTCCTGTTCAAAAGTAGTACCTCCTTTGACATCTGATTAATAAGAACGCTGGGACTGTTAAAAGTTTACAGGATAATGACACAGCAAAATAATAAAAAAACTTTAATGTAGGGACTGTTGTCAGTATATTGTAGAATAGTTATGATCTGACTGATTTATAATTTTAGAAATATGGTTTTAATCATCTCAGTAAAAAGTGTCAACATGTAAAAATTCCTGGGGAATTAATTACTTACTTAGAGTGAGAACTCATTGTACCTCACAGATTTTTCATCAACCTTTTGTAGGCAGATATGCCAGCAGTTAATAAGGTTAACAAGACGTTTTCAAGGAAATGTATCTCCAAAATGATACAAAAGTATGTTATAATTTATTGTTGTAGCAGCTTTTTTACAGCACAGTTTTGTCTGTATTCAGATTATTGATCAGTATTTTAAAAGCATTATATCCTCTGCCTTGTGTACACTGAGTGCCAGTAATGGCATCAGCTCCTCCACAATCCTGATGTGGATTTAGAGGGTAACTGGAGAATGAATGAATGAATGCATTTAAAATAAAGCATTTACTAATATCTGATGTTTGCAGTTGAAAGATCTTTCCTTCTCCAAAGAGCTATTTTGACACACATTTCTTAGGTTCATAGGTTTATACTAGGCTAATGACCACCAGGGTCTTTACAAACCTAGCCTTGCAACCCCACCCAATTTCGTCCCTGGGTTCCTTGGAAGCCTGTATGGGGATGTATGTTAGTAAGGAGGTAACTAAGAATTACGGGGGGTATGTTAGTTGGGGATTAATTTACTTACTGATGACTTCTGAACAATAAAAAAACTAGGACAGACCGCAGGTAAATTTGTGATTTCCCATCAAATGACCAAGATTTCATTTTAATAGGGTCAGGGATGAACTCTGCTTCATATGGATGAGGAACGTATTCCACAGGAATCCTTTAAGACACATATTGTCTTTCCAGCATGTTCCATTTATATCACAGCCAAAGTTCAGGTCCTTGGATCTAGTGTGTCTGGTGCAGTTCATTTTGCAGATGTGCAAGAGACCCTTCAGAGCTGGATCTGCAGATGTCTTATATATCAGGTATAGATTGCCTCTCAGTAACCTGTAGGAGACTCAATGCAGAGTTGGGGCCTTAAGGTGATCTGCATAGTACAGGATATTCATACCCTGGGTTCTACTGTTGAGGAAAATTTGATTGCATTCCAATTGCTGCAAGTGCCTGATTAGGTACATGCCAAAGAAGACATTGTATTCCATGATGAGTATGATAAGGGCTGAGTAGAGTGGTATTACAACTTCCTTTGACCTGGATGCCATACTGTTCATTAAGAGTTGGGTGATATAGAATGATTTTCTTACTATCTTGGCTACGTGTTGGTTTAAGGCCACATTACTGTCTACTTATTTCCCTTATCCCTAACTATCAGGTCAACTCTTAGGGGTGTTTTATCGATGGAGTAATTAGCTTGGGTGGGCGATTTCTCAAAGGGCACTATAATGAATTTCTTTGTGTTGAGTTTTAATCCATGGCTTTGGATCCAGTCATTTGCTTGTGTTAGACCATCTTTTAGGATGTTGGTGTCATGGAGGGATCTATGATAACTCCCAGTTTACAGTCATCTGCAAACTTGGTGAGTCAGAAGCCTTTGACATTAGTCTTGACTTCAGAGGAGTAGATAAACAGAAGCAGGCCCAGTATGTAGCCCTGGGTACTCCACTGGTGACCGGTCTCCTGGTGGAGGTGGTCTCACTGATCCTGACTTCATATCTGTGAGCTGGCCAGCAATCCAGTGAGTTAGGTAGGGATTTATGCCTAGTTCTAAGAGTTTGTCAACAACATATAGGCAGTATTATATCAAACACCTTGGCCAGGATAAGTTAGGCGGTATGTATCATTTTCCCCTCATCCATAACCTTGGTGACCCCTCAAAGAAATCTAACAGGTTGAGTAGGAAAGACTTTCCTTTAACAAAGCCAGACTAGGATGGGTTCAGTGTCTGTAGGTTGGCAATGTCCTTGTTGTTCATTTCCATGATAATTCATTCCATGGCTTTACATATTAGACTTGTCAGACTGATGAGCCTGTAGTTCCTGGGTTCAGCTGATGGCCCACCCTTATGAAGAGGGATAAAAGTTGTGGCCCTTTATTTACCTGGCATGTGACCTCTTTTGAGAATGTAGTTGAAGAGTGCCTCAAGTGGTCCTGCTAGGTCATGTTTTAGGCTGTTTGGGATGCAACTAGGGATATTGTCAGGGCCCTTTGAAGCAGTGTTTTTGACTTTGTTCAGTGCCACAAGGCCATGCTCCCTGTTGATAGCTTGGGGGATATGCTAGATGGGATTTCACACGGAGATGAAGTTAGAGTTAAATTTATCAGCCAATAGATTCACCATGTCATCCTGGTGAATGAAGGCTGCTCCAGGTTCTACGCACTGGTGGTGAATGACAAAACCTTATTTAGTTGTTCTTCTAATGTGATGCCTACATTAAATGACATAACTAAATCTATATGCATTATATTTTCTATTGGTGTCTGTGATCTAAATCATTCAGATCTATGGACATTGTAGCAAGTTTTCAGTTATAAAACTTTGAGCTCCTTCCTGATTAGGGATTCAATAAAACAAAATGTAGCGATATCACTATATCATCCAATGGAAATTCATGTTTTCAGTATACTTTTCACTTACAAATGCTGGCGTATATACAACTGAAGCAAGTGCGTGTGATAACCATAAGGAGCTAAATATGACAACCAGAATTTATGAGCTGTCATTAGAAACGTACTAGGAAAGCTTTAAGGGACATTTATTTTCTGCATTGGACAACTACATATATATTTACAAAAAGAAGGCATGCAATGGATTTCAGACCATCACAAAGGGTACATTTTTTATTCAATATTTGTTGGTGCCAAAAATAGAACAAGTGAAGGATGGAACTAGATTTATCATACGTGAACATATTTTGCCAATGTAAAAATCAGAAATTTCAACAGACTTAATCAGTAAAACTTGGTAAGTTTTAGATTTCCACATATCAGTATCAAAGAAAGTTCCAAAAGTTTCAATTGAAATATTTCCAGTTTGATGTTTCCATTCTAATAATTGGTCTCTCAACAACTTTAAGACTATTTTGAAAGTTTAGGAAGTGCTTAGCTTTATTTTCTTGCTACTCTGACACCTCAACTGATTCATATCTTTGCATGTCTCAATGATAGTTTGACAGCAGGAAATTCAGCAGAAAAGTCAGAAGAGCTTCTCCCTGTAATAAGATATGTTGGGGAACACTCCATTGTCAGAGAACACTCCAATGTTGGGGAACACTCCATTGTCAGGGAACACTCCAATGTTGGGAACACTCCATTGTCAGGGAACACTCCAATGTTGGGGAACACTCCATTGTCAGGGAACACTCCAATGTTGGGGAACACTCCATTGTCAGGGAACACTCCAATGTTGGGGAACACTCCATTGTCAGGAACACTCTGCTTAGTGTTCTGCCTTGTCAGCTGCTTATTTTAAAATTGTGTCAGCTCATGATGTAAGGGAAGTTACCTCTTGGACAAATATGCACACATTTATGAAATGGTACAGCCTGCATCCTGTATGCAGAGGGGAGGCATCTTTTGAGATAGTACTATTATAGGAAATCCTGTTCTAATTTATTTGCATCTTGGATTAATGCAATAGTGCTTAAGACTCTCTCCAGATTGTATGAATACTGTTGCAGGGATCACTTTCTGATAAAATATAGTGTTTTTGTGTATGTATGGGGAAACTCATCATAATAACAGATCTTCAAGTGAATGGCTCCTGTAGCAGAATGGATACCCACCCTTCTTCCTATAATGGGTGTGGCTCATGACTTTGCTGACCACGTGGATGTAGTTATTCCCCATAGCCTAGTGACTATCATGTGTCATGCATGTTTACATTTGCCATTTCCTTTCTGTAAGTATGAACTGAAGAGGGTACCAAACAAAATTGCATTTATTTTTTAATAATGTTTGTTGCTCCTGCATTTGATATGACCTTTAAACCCTTGTGTGTTATAAGCTAATTTATTTCTCTCTCCCCATGGTGCCCTAGGATATGTGGGGACAGCGATCATGGCAATCTTCCAGCTGGAGTTCAGAGATTATTTATTTATTTTTTTTTGCAGTTTCCTTGCACAACCCCTTATTTGTTGGAAAACATGGTACATGCTCTGTAGTTCTGAACCTGGGCCATATACTGGCAATGTCCAAGTGCAGTAAAATGCAGTTTTATGGTGGGCTCACTCCCACCCTCTGTCACTATTACAGTTCAAGGCCTTCCATCAGCTGAGATTCAACCAACCCCCCCCCCCGACTGATTCATATCTTTGCATGTCTCAATGATAGTTTGACAGCAAGAAATTCAGCAGAAAAGTCAGAAGAGCTTCTCCCTGTAATAAGACACTACTTTCTCATTTATGGAATGACAGTTAACCTGGCCAGTTCATTTACAGCACCACTTCAGGAGAATAAAGTAAGTGGGAGCAGTTCTAGATTCAGCAATGCCAGAGGTATTTCTTCCTCCAGGTAAAGTTAAAGAAATGTCAAACCTCATACCTCATGTGGCATTCTTGCCAAAAACTGCAATAAGACACTATCTCATGACTTTAGTATTCATGTTTTATGTATGCAGGGAGTAAAAAATGTGAAGTTAAACCATCAAAGGGTTCCGCAGCTACTGGTAACTACTTCACCCCAGCCTAAAATATTCCAACAGCTGAGATGTATCCTTGCTTTGCGTTTTGTCAGTAGGTATAGCCACTTATGACATTGGTACTCCCGCTAGTGCAACTGTTTCTGGTTCTGTTTTACTGAACCTGCATTTGTTTGTTTGTTTCTCCTGCATATTTAATGGATTATATAAACCAATGTGTATGCAGTCCACTATCATGGGCAGCTAATATTAACTTTTCACCTTTTGGTTAAAATTCACCCCTCCTTAACCATTCCTGCATCAGATCCTGATCAACTTGAGGCTGGTCCAGTTTTCTGTACTTGCAACTATATTTATGCCTTTTCCACATTTCTTGCTTTATCTGATCCTTCCCCTTCTATTCTTTCTTTTGTTTGTTGTCATATTTGGTTGCTACCTGATTTTTTTTCTTTACATTTTGTTGTTGTCTGGGAGTGAAATTGTAACCTTGACCTAATCTGTTAAATAGACAGATTAATGGATTAAGGGAATACAAAAGAACAGTAGTTACAAAGAGTCACCCTGGAATATCCCCCCTTTGAATTTTTATCACTGGGATAATAATTTGTCCTTTATTATTGCTTAGCTGCAAGGTGGTTCGCCACTGTTTCATGGTCATGTAAAGTAATCGGGCAGTGTATGGAGTGTCTTATACATCTGTATGCACTCCTTTATCCATGAATATGGGATCCTATCAAATGCTTTTTTGTAATGTATCCATGCCATGTTCCTTATTATTTCGCCTTCATCAGTCTCTCCTTTTTCCAAACAGCCTGAGGTTTCTTGGTCTAACAGATTGTTATCATGAATCTGTTGTATTAAATGAACACAAATTTACATTTGAAGCTTTTGACAGTTTTTCTTGTGCAAGTAATTTCTTTCCTCTAATTTCTCTCTTAATCTTTATAAATATCTTCTGTACAGGAATTCTGGGTTTCTTGCATAATAGTAACAAAACATAGTTTCTTTCATATCTTCAGTAGTCCACTCTATCATCTTTATGGTTCTTTTTTGGCTTGTCAGTTTTTGTGGTTTCTATGCATTACTACTTCCTTCTTTAACAGAGGGTCCATCCTCTCCCTGTGCCTGGCCTAACCCCATTGCAGAAATGTTTCCATATCTTTAAGATTCTGCAAATTTTATTTTCTTCCAGTCCTGGCACCAGTGTGCTTACCAGGATTGTCCACTTTTTATCCTAGAACTTGTGTACCCAGTTGTCTTTTTTATTTTGTAACATACTTCCTTCCATGATATATGTTATATAAAATGCAGTCTATATCAATGTCATCTTGTTGAGATTTTCTAAAAAAACAGGGTCCACTCATGAATGTACTCAACAAAACTTGAGGATGAATTCAGTTTCTGAACTGTTACATTCCTTTGCTTGTTGTTTTTATCGTCTCTTTATTTGGATTAATTGCAACTACTTGGACTTCTATTGTTGCAAGAGAAAAAGGTATATTGTCTGCCTCTGAACTATATGATTTAATAAATTTAGGAGGTCCTCTCTGAGAAAACACTTTTTAAGGTGGTAGTAGTCCTCAGCAAAGATTTTTGAGCTGCAAGTATTTATATTTAGAAAAGCACAGAGAGTTTCACACTGAAATCGCATCAGGCAGAAGAGTTCCTTCTTTTATGCCTTCAGAGTTTTCTTTGGTTTCATTGAATAAGTCTGTTCAACTGCTAGTCTTTCTTCCAAAGTACGGGAAAAAGGAAAGTGTCTACTCTGTCAAGTGAATGTATCAAGGCAACACGCAGACTGTTCAGAAAGGACAAAGGATATCAGACAAACTGGACAATTGTTTATTTCTTTAATAATAGGCAGCCAAGACCAGCCTATGACCAAACTATCTCCATCCAAATGGCTGGCTCAGTCTATTTCCCTTTGTTATTAATAGTATAATAGATCATTAGAGGGCATTGTCAGGGAACACTCCAATGTTGGGGAACACTCCATTGTCAGGGAACACTCTAATGTGGGGAACACTCCATTGTCAGGGAACACTCCAATGTTGGGGAACACTCCATTGTCAGGGAACACTCTAATGTGGGGAACACTCCATTGTCAGTGAACACTCCAATGTTGGGGAACACTCCATTGTCAGGGAACACTCTAATGTTGGGGAACACTCCATTGTCAGGGAACACTCCAATGTTGGAGAACACTCCATTGTCAGGGAACACTCCAATGTTGGGAACACTCCATTGTCAGGGAACACTCCAATGTTGGGAACACTCCATTGTCAGGGAACACTCTAATGTTGGGGAACACTCCGTTGTCAGGGAACACTCCAATGTTGGGGAACACTCCATTGTCAGGGAACACTCTAATGTTGGGGAACACTCCGTTGTCAGGGAACACTCCAATGTTGGGGACACTCCATTGTCAGGGAACACTCCAATGTTGGAGAACACTCCATTGTCAGGGAACACTCCAATGTTGGGGAACACTCCATTGTCAGGGAACACTCTAATGTTGGGGAACACTCCATTGTCAGGGAACACTCCAATGTTGGAGAACACTCCATTGTCAGGGAACACTCCAATGTTGGGGAACACTCCATTGTCAGGGAACACTCTAATGTTGGGGAACACTCCGTTGTCAGGGAACACTCCAATGTTGGGGAACACTCCATTGTCAGGAACACTCTGCTTAGTGTTCTGCCTTGTTAGCTGCTTATTTTAAAATTGTGTCAGCTCATGATATGAGGGAAGTTACCTCTTGGACAAATATGCACACATTTATGAAATGGTACAGCCTGCATCCTGTATGCAGAGGAGAGGCATCTTTTGAGATAGTACGATTATAGGAAATCCTGTTCTAATTTATTTGCATCTTGGATTAATGCAATAGTGCTTAAGACTCCCTCCAGATTGTATGAATACTGTTGCAGGGATTACTTTCTGATAAAATATAGTGTTTTTGTGTATGTATGGGGAAACCCATCATAATAACAGATCTTCAAGTGAATGGCTCCTGTAGCAGAATGGATACCCACCCTTCTTCCTATAATGGGTGTGGCTCATGACTTTGCTGACCACGTGGATGTAGTTATTCCCAATAACCTAGTGACTATCATGTGTCATGCATGCTTACATTTGCCATTTCCTTTCTGTAAGTATGAACTGAGTCTGAAGAGGGCGCCAAACAAAATTGCATTTATTTTTTAATAATGTTTGTTGCTCCTACATTTGATATGACCTTTAAACCCTTGTGTGCTATAAGCTAATTTATTTCTCTCTCCTCACGGTGCCATAGGACATGTGGGGACAGCGATCATGGCAATCTTCCAGCTGGAGTTCAGAGATTATTTATTTATTTTTTTTGCAATTTCCTTGCACAACCCCTTATTTGTTGGAAAACATGGTACACGCTCTGTAGTTCTGAACCTGGGCCATACAATGGCAATGATCATGTGCAGTAAAATGCAGTTTTATGGTGGGCTCACTCCCACCCTCTGTCACTATTACAGTTCAAGGCCTTCCATCAGCTGAGATTCCACCAAACCCCCCCCTCGGATAAGGCAGCCAACATTAGCTTTTCACTCAATCCCACCAAGGCAGACTTTTCCATTTTCCATGCTTCAAGATGAATCTAGGTCCTCTGGGGTATATCTAGGGTAAAAACATTTATGGTAGAGAGCTGGCTAGTCAACAATGCATTTATGTGTCACTTGCAGTAACAGATAGGTGATAGCCTCACTGACTGGAGACATTATGATGGCAGAACATCTGGTTACATCGTAACATATGCAAATTAATAGAAGCCCTGATTTTTTTTACTTCTACATTAGTCTCTCAGTTGAAGGAGTCTGCTGTATCAGTGAATACTGTATCGTAGTTGGACCTTTTTTAAGTGGAAATCAAAGAGCAAATCAAATCATGTGCAACAATAAAGGTCAAGCAGAGTCTTTTTTTATTTTTCATACTCCATTACATTTTTTCAGATGAAATTAAACTGTAACATATTCCAGATTGCCTTTACTCATATTTTGAATAATTGTGGTTGTTTTCTAAGAAGAGGAAGTGAAACTTTGCTTTCCTTAAAGTTGTGAAAGTTTTTTTCTTTTTGCATTTCAAGTTGATTTTGTGCTCACTGTTTGTTTTTTAGATTTAAGTCATTTGAATATTTTCTTTTAATGAATATGTAGTATGCATTTATACATTTAGTTTTGTGTACTTTTTATGCATTACTTTTATTCATATCCATCGTAGACAACATTATTATTCAATTAATGATAAATTATTTTTTAAACAACCTACTTATATTCTATGTTTTGTTTTTATTTTGCTAGAGCCAATAATAAGACCTGACAATACTCCTGAAATTTTAATAAACAGAACTGGACAAGCTGCTCCTTAAACTATTTAACCTGAGGTTAGCCACTGAATTTGTCCCTGAGGATTGGTAACAGGAATGGTGATGCCACCCCACAAGGCTGGCCCCAGCACTCACTCCTTGAATTATAGGCCCATCATCCTGACAAGTCTTATTTACTAAGCCATGGAACATATTATAACTGACCCAGTAAACTATGATATGAACAGTTTCACCAGGCTTGACCAACAGCAGTTTGGCATTGTCAGTGGTAGATCCTGCCAAGTGAATCTGGTTAGCTTCTTCAAAAGGGTAACAGGGTTGTTAACAATGGTCATACTATCCACACAACATGAATAGTAAGATTAATGCATTAACATAGATCTCTATGTAGTAAGATGGATAACAAACTGGCTAAAAGACTGATACTATACAGTACAGGTAACATGTGCTTTATTAGATAAAATGAACATGACAAGTTTTCTCCTACAAGTTTCTGTACTGAGACTCCTTTTGTTTGGCATTTACTTTTCTGATCTCCAGACCATGAATTAAGACCTCTGGTTAATGAAGTCTACAGATGACTGTAAACAGAGAGTCATTTTCAAGTCTCCCTCTAATACCACCCCCTTCAGCAAGAGATTACACATGTAAATACCTGGTATACTAAAAATGGGCTCAGATTCCTTCACTTCATTCCTTCACTTTTATACAGTTCCCATCTGTTCACTAACATTCAAAGCTACTTAAATTCTAAGGTCTAGCCCAGTTATAACAAAGTTGCCAGGTTCGCTACCAACAAAACTTACTCCTCCCATCACTGCATCTCCCTACAGAAACTAAAATGGTTTGAACTTTGCCATCACCTAACCTCTTGCAATTAACCGTAGCCCACAATATCATTACCAAACCTTCCAATTGTTCATCCCTCACCTCCCTGTTTACTCTCCATAAGCCCTCCCGACAACTCAGATCTGAAAATCAATTCCTTCTAAAAGTGCAAATACCCCAATCTAGCAGTTGGTCAATCTCTCTATTCATCTACCATTGCTATAACTTGGAATTCCCTACCCAGCTCTGTCAGAACTATTTCCAGTCACATATCCTTCAAAAAGTCTCTAAAACAGCATCTCTTAGCCCTATGACAATGTACATGCGGCTACGACTACAGAGCATCTTCCCCCACCTGATCTCACTAACTTTTTTCTCCCCTCTGCTTAACAGTTATGCAACCGTCTCTTGCTGTCTTCACTCTACAGTATCCAAAGCAGATGATATATTGTACTTTGTATACTTTGTATATAATGTATACTTCCTTTGTTATTCTAGCTAGAAATTTATGATAAGATTGTATGCCCGTTTTTTGAAGTTGTTATCTCTGTATGTATGTAGAAAATGTGATTATATTTAAATTTCTTTTGTATGTGGAGCTTTTCTCCCCAGGCCTCCACTGAAAATGGGCACTTTTTTGGCCCAGTGGACCATGCTGGTAAACAAATACATATAAATAAATAATAAATTATTTAATTAAATGCGAAAAAAGAGCAATACTGTCACATTTGGTAAACAGCCCTTGTCACCAGCATAAAACATAGACAATACCCCTCTCCAAAATGAGGATGTTGTTAAAGACCTTAGAACTTGGATTGATAAATTTCTCATCTTTGATCATCATGTGACAACAAAACTCAGAAACCGCTTCTATTTGGTGCAGCTCATTGCCAAATTAGTAGATGTATCAAACAATTACAGAGGCTCCTGGGAAGATCTCTAGCTTAAAAAAAAACTACAAGAAAAGCCTGGAAGCTCTGTCTTTTTATTCTTTATCTTATAGATTTCTTAAAGAACAGCTATGCTTTGCCCTCCATGCCATTAGGGACCCAGCACCTATGGATATTTTATTTCTTGTCAAATAGAATAGTCTCACAAATACCAGAACCAGGGATCATCAGAAAATAAATAAAACATGATGGCTAGATAGGTTATATACACAGTGCCTTCCCGTCTGTGGAACAGACTCTGACCACAGATCAAACAGTGCAATACATTATCTTCCTCCAAACTGTATGATTGGATGGGTATTGACAAATTCACCTCTAGTTTGACTGGTCTAAAGGAGGTACTGTCTAAGGGTGGGTATTTTCATGGTTTAAATTGCCACAAGGCTCAGTTGTCTTTTATTTTTCTGTGATTCTTATGATTCCTATGAAGCAGAGGTCAGCTCATAAGGAAAGAAGGTAATGGATAAATATGATGAAAGAGGGAAAGGGAGGAGATTTCTTTTTTTTGCTGATTTTTTCAAAGACAAAAAGGTGGGGAAGAATAAAAGGGAAGGTGAAGGCATGGTGAGAGGGTGAGATTAGGTAGCAGCAGCAGGCTCAGAAACTCAGCACAGACAAGACTGACAGAGGAGATGCTGACATAGTGATGGAGGGGGATGACAGAGGAGATAAGGACAGCAAACAAAGTGAAGACAGTGGTTATAGGAGGAATGGACAACCAACAGGGGAGGACAAGGACACAAAAGAGAGGGAAGCACTGGGATGGTGGATAGGGTGGGTATGGTTCCCTGAAAGACCCTGCCCTTGTCAGCCCAAGTGGAAGGTTAGACACAACTAAGCTCCCTCATCACTGGGTCTTGGCTCAGATAGTGCCAATGGTGGGCAGAGATGTGACTCTGCAAGCTGTGGAATGGAAGACAGCAACAATAATTCCTCTGCACAAAGGGGGACCATCCACCAACACTGGGAATTATAGGCCCATAAACTTGACTAGTCTCATCTGCAAGGCCATGGAAAGAATCATTATGGAGCTTATTAGGAAGGACAGAGGTAATCTCCAAACTCTGGATCCAGCCCAGTTTGGATTTGTTAAAGGTAGATCATGCCTGTTAAACATGGATGACTTCTTTGAGAAAGTCTTTACGGCCCTGGATGAGGAAAAGGCACTGCATACCACTTATCTTGACTCAGCCAAGGCATTTGACACAGTACCCCACTCAGGTATTATAAAGAAACTCTCCCATTTGAGAATTAACCCCTACATTACCAGATGGGTAGCTAACTGGCTCATTGACAGGACACAGACTGTCAAAGTGGGTGACATCACCTCTAGCAAAAGACCAGTCACCAATGGTGTACCACAGAGTTATGTGCTGGACCCATTGCTGTTCAGAATTTATTTTTCAGAAATCTAGGGAATCATGGATGGCCTGTGGCTGACCAAGTTCACTGACTATTCCAAATTGGGAGCAATCATTGAGTCCCCCAGCAATGTTAATATACTGAAGACAGGGTAAATACAGACAAATGATTGGTGCCAAAGCCACGAATTAAAGCTAAATGAAAAAAATGAGTATTATTCCTTTTGGAAAAGCTGATATCCCTACTAATTACATTATACACAGCACCCCCTAGACTCAGTGGTATGTTATCTGGGTACTCAGGTTGATAACAACCTGAACTTTGACCACCACATATCCACAGTAGTAAGAAAATCCTTCTATGCAGCACATGTTATAAGTAAACACATTGTATCTAGATCTAAGGATGTTAGAATTCCATTATAGTTGGTGCTCATCAGACCAGTAATTGAGTACAATTCTCTCTTTTGCATGTGCTTCACCAGACACCTTAAACAATTGAAGAGACCACACATGTTTCTCACCAAGAAATTGCAGGGTACACCAAACAAGTGTTATGCAGAAAGACTGAAAGCCCTGTCTCTGTACTCTGTCTCCTATAGGTTGCTAAGGGGTAACCTGTGCCTGGCTTATAGGACAGTCTCTGACCTCACCCTGATGGAAATGCTACACATTTGTAAATCAAACTGCACAAGGGTCACTTGCTCCAGGGATCTTAACCTAGCCTCTGATATGAACAGGTTATGCTCAAGAGATAGATATATCTGCCAGAGACTGCCACTTCTCTGGAACAAGCTTCCAGTTCACTTGAAACAGAGCCCCTTCCTGACCATATTCAAATGCAACCTAGATCGATGAATGGGTGACTGCAAATTTACTCTTGAGGTGGGGCCCATGTCCCTCCTGGACAGAGGAAGTTATTGACTACCATAAACCCTTTCCTCTGTGAACTTTATGCACCTAACCACTGACAACTGGCGCAACTCAGGATAAATATGGCTAGGCTTGTAAGGGCTCTAGGGCCATTAGCCAAGTAATGTTCTATGAACCTATAAACCTATGATAATTAGAGGCACTCCCCATAGGAATGTTGAAAGGCAGTGTTTAAAGATTCCTCAGCAAAGCAGTCAGCTGTGTAGGTGAATACCTTGCTAATATTTCAAGAGTGGGGTCCGCTGCTGTTTGTGACTGCTGGGCAGCATATATGTGAATGTAGAACATTCTGGGGGGCAATTCTTAACTATTGTCAGGTGTCAAGTTTCAGCAAACCTTGCTGTGTTCTTTAGCCTTGTATATTGTGTAGAATATGTCTATACTAGGGTTTGTGCTGTGGACACAGGAAAAATAACACAGTTGCAGTTCTATAGCTGAACATACTCTGCATTTTAGACCATACCTTCTGGCAGGTACTTTACTGCTAATGCTGACAGTGACACACAGTTTGTGCTGGGATAGCTGTGACTCTTTATATGGGAAACATAATGTTTATAATGGTGAGGATTACGTGCCTCAATATAGTTGTTGGAATGTATAATTGTAGGAAGGATGTTGGGGAGATGGGAGGTCAGGGGGGTGTCTGTGACTGGGTCATGTAGCTGGGAATGCAAGTCTGGAAAACTGTTATATGTGCATATTAGCATGACAGTAACACAGACAGGGTAGGACTGTATAGACAGTTATTTGACAAGCACTCCTTAGTGTCATACTCACATGAAATATTCTTTTTCCACACGGTATCATGCCTAGCAAAGGAAGACACAAAAATATAAGTTCTCCCATGTGAAGAATGAGATTTCATTGCAGGATCTCTGTGTCTATGGCTGACAACTTTTCACCTAGGAGAATGCTGACTAACAGACTGCCATGACTGCTCATGGCAGGATGTTGTGTCAGATATTACTGCTCTCAGTGGCCAGGACCAAATCTATGAGCAATTCTGATGCAGGGCAACTGACATAATTTGTGGTATGTAAAATAGTGCTGCCCACCTTGCATGAGAAGGTATGGCAATAAGAGATGGTCCAGTGTTTAGACTACTGTTGATGGAGATGGAGGAGCTGGTTGCTACTCTGCATGGGGGAGGAGACTCATCACTTTCCCATGGTAGTGTATGACAACTTGCAGCTGAAATGCAGTGTGTCTCTTGAGTGTCCATTGGGGATGCCACAGGTGTGTCGTGATATTGCACTGCCAGGATACATTCTCTAATTTGTATATTTTTGTTGATGACCGTAGATTTGTATTGTTCCTGCTATGCAGATACAGCAGCACTGGAAGGTACACAATCATCAGCAGAAGTTTAGGTTATCTTTTTCATTAGTGACACTGTTCAATCTGTCTTTTTTTTTTCCACACTAGGAATACAATACAGGTGTTAGGTAATACTTATACTGGGTGTCCTACTTTTGTCGTGCTACAGAATGAGGGGAATCTATGATAACTCCCAATTAGCAGTCATCTGAAAACTTGGTCAATCAGAAGCCTTTGACATTAGTCTTGACTTCAGAGAAGTGGATAATACATAGAAGCAGGCGCAATATGGAGTCCTGGTATTCTACTGGTGACTGGTCTTCTGGTGGAGATGGTCTCACTGATCCTTACTCCGTGGCTCCTATATGTGAGATGACCAGCAATTCAGTGGGTTATTTAGGGATTTATGTCTAGTTCTGAGATTTTGTCAACAATACATACGTGGTATTATATAAAACTCCTTGGCTAGGACAAGGTAGGTGCACCATTTTCTCCTCTTCCATAACCTTGGTGACCATCTTGAATTTAATGGGTTGCTTAGGCAAGATCTTCCTTTAACAAAGCCAAACTGGGATTAATCTAGTGTCTTTTGGTTGACAATGTCCTTGTTGATCATTTCTGTGATAATTCATTCCATGGCTTTCCATATTAGACTTGTCAGATCAATGGGTCTGTAGTTCCTGGGCTCAGTTGATGGTATACTCTTATGAAGAGAGATGTCCATTGTGGCCCTTTATTTACCTGCCAAGTAACCTCTTTTGTGGTTGTAGTTAAAGAGTACCTCAAATGGTCCTGCTCGATAATGTTTTAGGCTATTTAGGTGGCAACTGGGGATATTGTTGGGACTCTGTGAAGCAGTGTTTTTAGCCTTTTTGAGTGCCACCAGGATCTGTTGCCTGTTGATAGTTTGGGGGATATGCTACAATGGATTGCACAGGGGGAAGTGGGAGTGAAGTTAGAGCTAAATTTATCAGCCAGTAGAGTCAGTGAAGGTTGTTCCAGGTTCTGCACATTGATGGTAAATGGTGCAACCTTGCTAAGTTGTTCTTTTAATGCAATGCTGACATTAAATGACATAACTAATTCTATATGCATAATATTTTCTATTTTATGTTTATGATCTACATCATTCTGATCCATGGAGAACCAGAAGCAAGGTTTACTAGAACTCCTCATATAGCTCTTCAGCAGAAAAATATATTTGCAAATAGTATATAATCGTAATTGTCTGAGCTATTAACAAGAAAGCATATTCCTCAAACAGATTAATATCTAACCTCTTAGATGATGAAACACAATACTTTCTCATGTCACAACTGGTACTGTTTGGGCTGTGAAGTTCTTATTAGTCTTTAAATATGCTAAAAAGTTTGGCTTGCTTATTGCTTTAGTGGTCATGGTTATCTAAGAACAGCCTCCTTTTCACAACACTTTGGAATCTATACATTTAGTATTAATGAATCACTTTAAAGAAGCTGAGCACATAGCCAAGAATCATTGATACCATGTGATGAATAGTCAAAGGCAATATTTTTCACTTCTCTTACACTAAATTGAAAAAACATTAACCAGGTAAAATACAGATATAACTCCTTCCTTTGTTCTTAACAGGAAAAACAAAACACAAGCTTTTTTCTTTCTTTTTTTCCAGGTAGACAAGCCCTCACCCATTGGTCATATCCCCTTTATTTTAAATACGCTAACTCCATGTTCTCACTACCACGGAGAAAATGCAAACATCGGAAAAATAAGTTCTTCATACTCCTTATCTGCAGCACTCTCCATCACCAAACAGCTGAATTGTATCCAAAGTTCAAAGAACAACAGAAACAGAAACAACTCCATGTTCTTCACTTCCATCCCCATAAGCTGAAGGACTATCATCAGGTACCACAGCCTTCAAATGGTGGGACCCCACAAATTATAAGGATGATGCTTGCTGCTACTGTCCTTCAATATGCATGATTCAACGATCATGGGCTGAATGATCTTCCTCATATAGAAAACCACATGTTCCCGGAACATATTATGAATACTTTCAGAGAAAGGGCATTTTATTGGATTTATTTAATTATTTATTTGTTATAACTTGTTAACCAGGTAGAGTAGTGATCTCACTGGCCAATTTTTAGTCTCAGTTCAGATACAGCAGCAAATGAAGAGATTGAAAAAAGAATGTAATATTACTTATTAACAAACTAAAAGAAGATGGAGGAGTGCACAGACAGAAGAGATAATGCACATTTAATGAAGGAATGGTAAGGTCTGAGCTCTTAAAGACTGTATGTTCTAGCTAACAACACATAGATGGTGCATTGCATACTATAGTTTCAAATGCTTACATAATGCTGTATTTACAATGATTATAAATATTGGTCGTAATAAGTCCAAGTAGGTAAGCAGTGGTAGAAAGAAAATAAATGAGGCCAAAATGGACAGGATGGACAGAAGATGGTTAGAGAGATCAGGCATGGTCTTATACTGAGAAAGGGCAACATGAGGAAGCTAGAAAATAAATTATTATAGGGGCTAGCCTTGATTAGAGCGGTCAAGTTGAGAAGATGGAAAAAAATACTTAGTGAAGTTAGATGAGGAAAGATAGAGCAAACATAAGAAAGAAAGAAAAAAGAATGATGGAAACAAAGAAAGGAAAAGGAAAGGTAGAGTATCGCTTGATATCAGTGTATAAGTTACTCGTTTACAGATACTGTTATATGGGTTATATTGAGAGCATTGTAGAACATGTTCAGCTATATAACGTGAGACCATTCCTGATTAAGATTTAATAAAACAAAACGTAGTGGTACCACTATATCATCCAGTGGAAATTTATGTTTTAGTTTACTTTTCACTTACAAATGCTGGAGTGTATACAACTGAAGCGAGTGCATGTGATGACCACAAGGAGCTGAATATGACAAGCAGAATTTCTAAACTGCCATTAGAAATGTGTATTAAGAAAGCTTCAAGGGACTTTTGTTTGCATTGGATAACTGCATGTATATTTATAAAAATAAGTTATAAAATGGATTTCAGACCATCAGAGATGGCACATATTTTTATTCAGTATTTGCTGGTGCCAAAAATAGAACAAGTGAATGATGTTACTAGATTTGTTATATTTTGCCAACATAAAAATCAGAACGATAGTTCATCACTTAGTTTGTCAGTAAAAGATGGTTAGCTTCAGACTTCCACATATCAATATCACAGAAAGTTCCAAAAGTTTCAACTGAAACACTTCCCGTTTGACATTTCCACTCTAATAATTGATCTCTGGACAGCTTTAAGGAAGTGCTTAGCTTTATTTTTTGCTACTCTGACAGCTCAACCGATTCGTATCTGTGCATGTCTCAGTAACATTTTGTTAGCGGGAAATTCATCAGAAAAGCCAGAGGAGCTTCTCCCTGTAATTAGACACTACTGTCTCATTTATGGAATGACAGTTAACCTGGCCATGTCACTTACAGGACCACTTCAGGAGAATAAAGTTACTGGGAGCAGTTCTAGATTCAACAGTGCCAGAGATATTTCTTCCTCCAGGCAAGTTAAAGAAATGTCAAAACTCACAACTTATGTGGCATGCTTGCCAAAGACTGAAACAGGACACTATCTCAGGACATTAGTATTCATGTTTTATGTGTGCAGGGCATACACAATGTGAAAACAAGAAAAAGGTTAAGCAGCTACTGCTGAATCTGTGGAACTAAAGTACAAGTTCTTTGGAACAACAAATCCCAGTGTTACTCACAATATCAAATACATTTATTTGATGGGTTTAGCCAGATAACCTAGTCCTGGGGATCCCCTTCTTCCATCTGACACTTTACAAGTTCCATCAAATAATGCATGGGGTACATACCCACAGTTTTCAAGGTCCAGATATTTAGTCACACAAGCAATTCTCTCTCTGCCTCTATATTAGTCTCAGATAAGTAAAGCAGTGCAGATTAATGTACACCAGGTATTTTACATTATAAGACACAATTTAACAGTAGTCTAGCACTTGAGAAAACAAAGGCTAACTTGGGCTTATCCACTGGTAGTGGGAAATAAATCACAGATTATTTTTTTATGTAGCTTATTTACTCAGATGGAACAGTTTTCTGATGGGCTCAGAAGCATAACTGGCCCTGGCTTGAATTTGCATTGTTATAGAGGATTAAAGCCCTGATTATGACCCAGAAAGCCTAAGTTCAAGTACAAGTTCAGACATTTGCTGGAGGTGGCATGGAGGAGGGCAGGAATGATGATGCTTTGTCTGTTTGTTCTCTTCCAGTGGGATGGCTGTATTGAGTGCTTGGGCCACACACTTCATTGAAGAAATCCATCTGGTGAACAAGGATCTCATGATGGTACTCATATGCATGGGTACTGGAGATGTTTAACCATGTCACATGAGGATGAATGACCACACATTGTGTGAGCTCAATGCATGTTTATCTCTGGGACTGTAACAAGCATGTACAGTTTGCTTTAAGATCTTGGGTCCTCCAACCAGCCTGTTTATCATTAGAAATAGCCAATATGATGATCACTCCTTGCTGCATGACTTTATGTCTACTATGACTCATATTTAATCCCTGCTCTTATCCTGGGTTGGCCCCCACTCATCCTCAAAGAGAGCTTGCATTTGTGAGGGATAAACGGGACATTATAAAGTTCTTCTGTGTTGTCTGGGTCTGGGATCCCACTCGGCATGGGAAAGAGCTGGCACTGGTCCCAGTGAGCAGTGGACAATCGTTGATGAATGAAGCTATGGCTAGAGGGAGTACTGATATCATCAGTGGCTCTACCTACTGACAAAATACACAAGAGAGAAACAAGTATAAATCATAGGATTTGGAAGTGAGATACTCTCAGTTCACTAAAAAATGTACCTGGCTATTAAACAGAAATGACATTTTTCATGGCAATATCAAGTTGTGATATAGGGGTCATGGCATACTTATAGATTTGTTTGCCATGAAGGTTAATGTTGAAAATTATTTGTCATGAAGGTTAATGTTGAAAATTATTTTTACCCCCTTGGCACCACCCATAAGCCTTGAAAATAGACTTTCTCGTTGCCATGGATACATTATGTACTATAGGTTTTCTTCTTCTTGTATTTCTTTTGAGCCATAAAGTGTCAATAAAGAAATACAGACAAATTACCAGATGCCCCAAACAGCAGTTGATATTATTACTGAAAATAACATACTGTGCACCTTCTACAATCTCTTTTTCAATAGACACTGCTGTTGTAAAAATAATGATTACTACTTCTCTCCAGCCTAACGTCTTCCAACATCTGTGATTGGAAGATTTATTAATAATCCCCAGTAGCTTTTCATCATCTGCAGAGTCTATCATTCACTGAATGACACTGAAAGACATTCACCAAAAATGTCATACCTAATCAAATGCAAGAGTTGTTCTTTTTGGACTCAAAAGCAATCAAGTGTCCAAAAAGCTCAGAGGGTCAGGTTATATGCACTGCTTAAATGAGAAAGACTTGGCTTATTCCTTAGTGAAAGTTTACCCATCTGAAGTTTCACCTTGAATGCTAATAAATGAATGATTTCAAATGATGCTAAAGTTATTGTTTTCTGAATTTCATAAATCATTTGAGACATCTTCTCTGTGTAATTGCAGTTTAATGTCTCCAAGTCTTTTGAGTTTCTAATATCACAACAGGAATTGACTCCATTCTTAAGTTCAAAGTATGATTAAAGTTTATAAAATTAGTATTGTTTGAGTCTTTGATGCTAGTCAAAAGTGGTCTTTGCAGTACCTGCAATGTACATAGAACTGACTCTTTCTGCAATTCATACTGAGTTACATGTATCGGTGGCATATCTAAATAATAATGTAAACAATTTTTTATGAATTGCTTCTCCTACTATTGGAACTGTCTGAGTATCCTTCTTCCACATTGTTCTCATTTCTGCCTGCAAATCCTGGTATTTTATAACTTTGTGTCTCTGTATTTAAGACACTGTAATCAGTGGGTATAGCAATTTCAATGATCAGTGCTACTTTTGTCTTCTTTTCATGGACTACTATATCTGGTTTTCTTGCATCTAATTTTTGAACTCCTGGTAATGGGCAATACCATGTGATATAACTCATTCCCTGCAATGGAGCTCTGGAACTTTGAACTGTGACTTCCAAATGGGCAGAGCCTAAGGTCTTTTTTAAATTTTTTAATCAGTTTTTATCAACAATCAAAATATAACAACACAAATATATTAGTAAAACATACCAAATAGAAACTATTTACAATCATCCATATCAAGGTTTTTGTTAAGAATCAATACAAATATCATTAGTATTTTTCAAGGTAAATTATTCAATTTTTTTCCTTGCAATATACTGATGTGTGATGTCATGTGTTCTCATCTTAATGGTTAATAACGCTTTCTTGCATACACTTTTTGCAAAATTTATAAATTCAGGAATAGTATGGTATTTTTACATTTCCAATTTAAAGTAATAACTTTCCTTGCAGTTGCTAAAATTCACCATAAAAGAGACACTTGTGCTTTTGGAATAACTTCTAAAATTGGAGCATTAAACAATATTAATGAGTTCATTATTATACATTTATCTGACCACAACACTTGCGAAAAATGTTAAACTCTTCCCAAAACAGTGATATTATTTTGCATTCTAGTATCGTATGTAGCCAGTCTGCTTCTATATTATTCTCACATCTCCAGCAATTAACATTGATATTTTGTTTACTTTTGCTACTTTATAGGGAGTTATAAAAGATATATGCAGATATTTCCAAGTAAATCACTTCTAGTACAGTGAAGACGATGTTTTGTTTATCGATTTAAGTAAAAATGTTTTATTTGCCTCAGAAAACTCTGCATTAAGTCTTTTAGAGTAATCCCAAAATTGTACTTCTAGAAAGGAACAATCTATTCTTAATATCCTATATATTTTGATAGATCTGACCTATCCTTATCTATATTAGTACTGATGTTAAATAAAAAGTCTACATTTTTTGGGACATATTTTACTAGTGAGTTTAAGTACACTTTTAATTTATCATTTACAAAATCCTTACAACTTTGCAGACTCAACCAATTATTGTGTTGTAAATTATATCTGGCTAATAAATACTCAGCTGATTGTGTTTTATTACGATTTATAAACTGGTGTCAAAATATTAAACTACTATCTTTAAAATAAAAAATTATCTTAGATTATGAGTTATTAAACATTCAGTAGTGAATGCTATGAGAAATAATAAGAATGCAAGATCTTTTATTTTATAATTATTATTTAGACATCTTCTAAATGTTGATACCATATAATTAATCAGTGGGATATAAAAACATTTATTTCCACTACTCAGACAATAATTTTTTAATATCCAATATTTATTGAAAACAATTTGTACATTTTGATCAATCAGTAATTTATTATTGCTTAATAATAGTTTTAATTAATTTCCACTTAGAATCATATGGAGTATTTATCACCTGAACTATAATTTGAATGCTTATTGCTTTTAAGTACAAATCAAAATTAGGGAAGCTAATGCCACAGTCTTCCCAACTTTTCATATGCCATTCTAATGAAATTCTACGTTTATTAGGAAATTATAACAATTTAAGTAACAAAGAATTTATTTGAGGCTATGACTAAGTACTGAATATAAAACAAATTATTTGGCAATATTATCATTTTTATTAGCATAAGCCTATCTTCCATAGTGGAGAATAATTTATTCTGATTAGAAATTAGTTGTGTAATCTCATTAGTTATATCTGTATAGTTAACTAATATTAGCTCTTTACTACTTGAAGTTATAGGAGCTCCCAAATATTTCATTTGATTAATATCCCATTTAAAATTACTATAGTTTTTTGGGTCTGATTTTTAGATATTTATTAATTGACAACATATTGGTTTGTTACGACTGAATTTTAATCTAGAAATATCTTTAAAATATTCCATGGTTGTGATTTTATGTTATAATGATGAACCAATATTATCAATAGTTAATAATATATCATCTGCAAATAATTGTATTCTAGAGGAGCAATTACCATCGATTGAACAACTTTTTGTATTTTTATTTGATCTGATGTGATTTGCAAATGGTTCAATACATAAAGCAAATAACAATGGAGAAAGTGGGCACCCCTGTTTTTTACTGAATATAAAACAAATGTTTTGATAATATTATCATTTTTATTAGCATGAGCCTAACTTCTATAGTGAAGAATAATTTATTCCAACTAGAAATTAGCTGTGTAATCGTATTAGTTATATCAAAAAAATCTAAAAGATTTAGATAAGAGAGAACTATTTTTATAAATGCCGATGCATTATTATATAACATTTTGATTAAGTTTATAAATTCTACATAAAAAATATAATCTTCAAGAACTTTAAGCAAATAATTAAAGTTTACAGAATCAAATGCTTTGTCCAAATCTAAATTTATAATTGAAAGTTCTTTTTTTAATTTTTGTTAGCAAAATCTAGTAAGGTGTTGAGTCTAATAATGTTATCATACACTCTCCTGTTTAATATAAAGCCTGTTTGATCATTGTTAATAATTTTGTCTAAAATATCATTTAGTCCTTTTGCCAGTACTGACATAAATGTTTTATAAACTATGTTTAGAAGTGAAATAGGACAATATGAAGAAGAACGCTTAGGGTCTTTATCTTGTTTTAGTATTGGTAAAAAAGCAAAAATTTCCAAAATGGGGAACATTTGATGTATAGTTAATATTATTAAATGCTTTCACCAAAATCTTTAATATATTTTCTGGCAACAATTTGCATAGTTTAGGGATTAGTCCATCCAAACCTGGAGCTTTGTTTATTTTAAGATTTTTAATTTGATAGCTTTGATAAGTAGCATGCATAAAATGATGGATGATTCCAATACTTACACTGAGATTATTAAATCACAGGTTTTAGTATAAGCTAATGAGGTATGCATTGATCTGGATAATCTTTTATTGCAGGGAGCTATTCACAAAACACTATATGATTACTTTGTTGTTGAACATCTGATTACACCCATGATTTATATGCTCCCTAAGATTCATAAACATTCCACTAATCCACCAATGTGACTAATTGTATCTGGGAGGGGTTGGGTTACAGAACCCCTTTCCTGATATGTAGAGAAGCATTTTCATTCTGCTTTAGACAAGATTGATATAATCCTGAAGGATACAAAGCATTTCCTGAGCACTTTGTCAGACTGGTACAAGAATTATGCTAGTGATGATAATAATTTATTTGTGACCATGGATGTAGTTTCACATGTTACCTGTATTCCCAATACCAGTGGCATTGAGAATGTAAAGCTGTTTTTAAATAAGCATTCTGATTATAGCTCTGGATCTGTTTATTTGATATGTGCTCTGTTAGAGATTATACTTGAACATAACATTTTTCTATTTATGGATAAATTCTATGCTCAACAAACTGGGGTAGCAATGGGCACCATGTGTGCAAATAATTGTGCCAACATGGTTTTAGCTCAATGGGAGTCCAAGTACGTTTTCAACAGTAACAACAGGTTTCATGATATAATCTTGCATTATGGTCGATTTGTTGATGACATATTTTTTGTTTGGGCAGGGACCCCAGATATGCTACTTGATTTTGTGGAATACCTGAATACTACAACCACATATCTTAAGTTTACATTTAAACATTCTGACTCTAGTATTGCCTTCTTGGATGCATATGTATCTAAATCCCTCAGTGGTATAGATACAGTATTGTGTAAGAAACCTTGTAAGAAGAATAACATCTTACATGCTGGTAGTATGCATTCTAAACATCTTAAATGCAATGTTCTTAGATGTCAATTTTTTAGATCAGCATGCTTACATACTAGAGATTGTGATATGTATGAATCCTTTAGATATATGACAAGTGGTTTTATTAATAGGGGTTATGATGAGGTGGACATAACCCAGAATGATCAGATATTTTAAGAGACACCAGGACTAGACCATTATTTTATACTGGCCCTGAAGCCAATGTGAATGTTGATGTTAGAATGAATAATTCTATAAGGATGTGCCTTACTTTTTTGAATGATGTTATGCCTATCTGCAACATTATCAGGAAACATTGGCATATTTTAAGGCAGATGCTAAATGTAAAGTCATCCTAGTTGAGCAACCCTCATTTTCTTTTAAAAATAATAAGTCTTTAAAAGATATGCTATGCTATAAGACTTTAACATCTAAGTCTTGTATTAACAATAAAGTTAAGAGAACTGGGACTTTTTCCTGCAAGGGGTGCAATGTGTGCAGGTACATTAAAACTGACAATCAATTTATGCACCCAGATACATCTGTATCTTTCACTTTAATGATTATGCTGACAGTGGCTCTGATAATCTGGTGTACCTGGCTGTATGTGATGTCTGTCAATCATTCTATGTTAGGAAAATGAATTGGTGTCTAAGATATCGTATTAGAGAGCATCTGTACTCTATTAGTAAGCATGATAGCAGAAATGCATTATCCAAGCATGTCATGAATGCAAGACTAGACCACAATTTTAAATTTATGGTTTTGGAATTGGACAGGATTAATCCAAGAGGGGCTATATAAGAACACATACTGAATGTATTGAGATTAAATGGATGATCATCCTACAGGCCACTAGAGGTAAAGGGTTAAAGGATTTTATACTTATTAAACCTGTGTTGAAACCACGTGGCATAAGGTGATAGTATTTAAGATGGGTGTTCTCTCTATTTTTTAGATCTAAAGAAGCATCTAGTGTGGATTTAAAAAGCTTACCTTATTTTGTTTTGTTTGTTTTAGTCTGTATTAAAGTTTTATAATGTGTCTTGCCTACTGCCTGGCCATTTTTTTTTTTGCTTTTATGTTTAACTATTCATTAATTGGCTCTGCTTCTTTCTGCTTTACATTTATATGTTTAATTTAATCTTTAATTTATTTAAGTGTAAAAAGTTTATCAATACTATTTATTTATTGTTTAGTTATCTTATTGGTAATATGTTCTTTTATAAAGCTTGTAAGACTATTGCTATTTATCATATTACTATTATTATTGTTTATTTCTAAAGATCCTTAAAACATTCTAATATATCCTCTAAATCAGTAAGTATTTTAGTTTACTGCCATATTTATATAAAATCTCCTTGATATGCTTTATTTATTTTCTTCAATCTAATGGCTGATCTGTGTAAACTTTTAAAATTTACTGACTAAGATTGCAGTTTTATTTTTCTAGATTTATAAAAATCTTATGACCAAGAATATCCGCATATTTTTGATTTAAGATTTTTAATTCTAAATTATTAGCTTGATAATTTGGTTTAATTTTTTTACTTTAAAGTATCTTAGTTTGTATCTCTTTTAATTATCTATCCTGTTCTCTTCTTTTATATGCATACCATTTTTTTTAATTTTACCATTTAAATATGTGTTAAGAATCCCAAAGAATGATCTCAGTAACTTTTCCATCATTGTTAAACTCTATGAAGGTGTTAATTTCATTAATAAACCCATCTTTAAAACCCTTACATTTTGTTATATATGCAGGAAGTGTATTACATATTGTTAGATTATTAGACTTCAGTGTAAGATTAAAAATGATTGTGTTGTGGTCAGTCAATGGACAGGAAATAATACATCTTCAGTTTAAGAGTATAAGTCATTTGAGACAAAAACCTTGTCTATATTAATTTGAGTGCCAAATCTGAAAGAGTAATGTGTATAATTAAGAGATTTAAATAGTCTTAAATCATAGATGTTTCCTAAGTTCATTATACTGATGAAGCGATTAAGATGTTTTGCAACTGATGATAATTTAATTTTCTATTAGCAATGGTGTAATTTCTAATAACACAGAAATAAAATCACCTGCTATAATTACTTCAGCCTTCATATAAAGAGCTGTAGTATCTAAATACTTTTAGAGACTTTTGTTTTAATTCAAGGGATCCAGTAGGAGTTAACAGATGTATAATACTTTTTTCAGTTTCTATTACCACCAAACTTAATATGCCATTCTTATCTGAATAGGAATCAATCTCTTTTGGCATAGTCATTGATTTTTTCCATAATATGTGTGCCTTTTTTTTGTTCTAAAGTGACACCCAATTAAGATAGAATAATCTTTTAAGAACATTGCGTCTACATATTTGGATAGCAGGTGTGTTTCTTGCAAAAAGGCAATAACAACCTCATGAAGTTTCATCCATTTCAAAAGACTACTTCTTTTTACTGGGTTATTTAAACCATTAATGTTCAATGACATATATTTATAACCTCACATTTATATTAGACAAAACTTTATATATTAATATGACTTTAGATATAAAACAGATAAGAATATTTCCATTTATAACATACCTAGACATGGACAAGAACCTAATGACTAAAACTAAATAACTAATACTAAAAGAAAAAGACCCCCATGCAAGTGCATTCCTTGCAAAAAGACAATATCAACAATATGAAGTTTCATGTATTTCAAAAGACTACTTCTTTTTACTGGGTTATTTAAACCATTAATGTTCAATGAAATACATTTATAACCTCACTTTTATACTAGACAGAACTTTTTATGGTTTACTGTAGTATGGTTGAATCAGGTTGCATCGAATGGTAGCAATACCGAAAAAGAATGTTGAATTAAACAACAACCGAAGACCAGAATGTTGAAAATGGTAATTACAAAGATGTGTATTTGACATTTTTGACATTCCCATCTTCCTGCTGTGATCCAGTGTTAACTTGTTGTAGTTATATCCTATATATTGTGCCCATCTGGGTATAGCTGACATATTTCCTGCACTCTTATATCAACATAGCCGTGTCGTACCCTATGCAACAACATCTATCAGTACATCATGATGCAAAGGATCGAGTGCAGTCTGCCATTCACTGTAATGTGAGTGATGTGTGTTGGATTGATGTTTTTAATCTTGGAAATGGTGATTTTGATCATGCAACAATCACAATAATGCGGTTTGGGTAAGTCATAGCAAACCACTTTATATACCAATATGACTTTAGATATAAAACAGATAGGACTAGTTCTATTTATAAGATACCTGGACATGGACAGGAACCTAATGACTAAAACTGAATAAGTAATACTAAAAACAAAACTACCCTATCACAAAATAACACATTCCTACTTTGATGATGTAATCATACAAACTGTTTTTTTAGTCTTGCCATAAATTATCTAACCTAATCGTATTGCTACTACATCTAAATTAATGCTAACATCAATTTAAAATTATACATTCAAACTCACTCATTTTCAGTTAGTCCAAACATATTAACTTTACATCTATATATGTATACACTACAGCTTAATGTGGTTAAAACTGCAAGATGACCCTTGTATATAACATTAATATTATTCTATATTTACAGAAGCCAAATGTATAAATAAGAATATATCATTAAAGCCCCTCTCATAACATCTTTTATTACTTTTATACAAATAAATTAATTATATAATACAAACCACAAAATGAGAAAAACTGCTCCTTGGGTGTAAGGATTCCTTAATAAGATGTCCAAAGATATAACCATAAAAATAGCAAAAGGAATAGGCATGGTTTGGTCTCCATGAACTGCAAACATTCAAATAGGTTAAAACAAAGCTTTAATAAATCTGCAGAGTGCTTTCAGAATATGCCTCATTGCTTCTTCAGACCATAGCAAAAGTAAAATAAATATACTTTTAAACATCAAGAAACCAATCAAACCTAAACAATTAAAATCATCAATTAGTTAATTAACTAATCACCATAGCCCTCTTGACTTCAAAAATGGTTTAAGTGAAACCCTATCATTTAACCCACTCCCTCTGTCAGCACGTATCCTTATAATCTATCTAGCTTCAACAGATTCCATAAGGGTTTTAATATTATCCATACGTTCACTCTCAAATAATACTTCTACCACCATAAATTTAAATATATGGCTACTACCTCTTCTTTTAACATGTTTTGCCAGTGCATTATTTGTAGAGGGAATGTGAATGGGATTTAAATGCTCTCTAATCCCTAGTCTAAGTTCCCTGTCTGTTTTACCCAAGTAAAACACCCTACATTCCTGGCATACTGCCAGGTATACCACATGCTTAGTGCTACAATCAGCTATGACTTGGAACTTATATAGATATCCTGTATCAAGATGTAAAAAGACAGAGGATGGACTTATAAAAGAGCGGTAATTACAGTGATTGCATGGTTTTGTACCCAGGCAAGAATTAGCCCTATTTGTGTCACTACTTATCCTTCTGGGGTAACATAACATTCTCTTTATCTTCTTCTTGTTCTTAAATAAAAACGTTGGGGTATCACCCACTATCCCCCTAACCATGGGTTCAACCAATAACACTTCCTAATACTTCTTAATAATGTCTGTAATTCCTCTACAGTTACTACTAAAATGAAAGGACATCCCCAGGGCATTGTTCTTAGATTGCTCAGCAGGCACTGGTGTATTAATTCTATTAGAAAAATATGTTTTTGCTGAGCTCCCTCTCAGATTTCTAACTCTGTTTAACTCTGATAACACATCACTGTCCTTATAACCACTATCTCTTAACATATTTCCTAGTTTTAACAGTTCTTGGTCAATAAAAGTTTCAGTGCTGATAACAACTCTCCATCTTGGACACACCCCCTGAGACTAAGCTTGTTAGCAATGCCTTTCAGCTTCTCCCATAAAAGGTTGCCACAATGGATCACTAGTCTGCAAATTGGTTGGCAGTGGAGTTTTTATGGTGTCGAGTTGCCAGCCCAGCACCCAACCTTCACAGAAGGCACACACACACACACACACACACACACACACACACACACACACACACACACACACACACACACACACACACACACACACACACACCTCCTGCATGTCTTTTAGAATTCATTCAACTGCAGGGAGGACATAAAGACTCTACACATAAGCCACTACAGCTGAGAATCAAACTGGAGAACCTCTTGCTATAATGCAACAACAACACTAATTTCTGCACCACCATGCCTGACTTGCTTGTTGATAGAATAAAATTATGTCCTCACATTTCAAACAAATGTACACATCTCTGGAACCACAGGTGTTACTGAAGAAGTGTAAATGGCAAACTCTTCAGCACAAACTATTTTTATAGTTCTATTATTCTTTAGTTTCTAGGTTTCAACCTGGATTTTATAAATCACAGTAAACATAGTAAGTATTAAGTTTGTAATATTTTGTAAACAACTTACAATATCTCAGCATCCACTCAAGTTACACATATAATGTTAGTAACACTTTGCTCAGCCAGCTGAGAGCTGTCATATGAAACTAAGCAGTTCTGTCTGTGCTCCTTGGTTATCACAATATTTAGAAAAGAATGACATTTATGACAATATAAATATGAACAACAAATAATGTATCTTTACTTGCACTAGACAGAGGTCAAATTTCAGTACAGTTGTGTTTGCCATTGTGTAAGCTTTAAGATGAAATATTTTAATACTTTGTATATAGCATGGTTTTAAAATTATTAATGCCAATATAAACAAGCAATATTTGATACCTACTGGCATCAGTAGGATGTAAATGCAAAAACACCTACAGATAAACTTCATAATTGTCTATAATGCTGTGTGGATCTTTCCAATGCTTCTCAGCTACAGTACTTGATTATTGTAATGTTTGCACAATCCCCAGTGCAACAGTCTTGCCACATAATTATGCCATTCAATACACAGGCCCTCTACATTACTGTATCACACCCAGCAACAAAATGTACAACTGTTTTCAGTTCTGTTTTTTATTACCTGCATCTGTTTCTTCCACACGTTCAATGGACTTTATAAACCTATATGTATGTAGTCCACTATCTTGGGCAGCTAATATTAACCTTTCATCTTTTGGTGTAAATTTACCTTTCATTAATCATTCCTGCAGCAGATAATGATTGGCATGAGGTTGTTCCAGGAGTTTTCTGTACTTGCAACTATATTTATGTCTTTTCCACATTTCATACATTCTTATCTGATCCTTCTCCTTATATTCTTTCTTTTGTTTTTTTTGTTACATTCAGTTGCTGCCTGATTTTTGTCTACTTCTGGTTTGGTTTCCATTCCTGCTTGACACTGATAAGCGTCTGTTAAAGTAAGCAGGGAAGTCATTTTATATCTTAGATATGTTCTCTTCATGTTTCAAAACAGTCACAATGTTTGGATCTGGTGAGGTCAGGAGATATGTATGCAGTCTAACAACTGCAGATCTATGGATGTAATCAATTTTGAGGAGGCCCATACCTCCTTCAGAACAAGGAATATATAATCTTGGTATACACTGGTTTTTATATAGTATATGATATCCATGAAGCTTGGTTTTCCTGTCCAGCTGATCAAATACCTTTTGGGGGTGAGTCAATCACCCAAAAACTGTAAGTTAGAACAGGAAAGCAAATTGTTTTACAGCTTGGAATTTCTTCCTAGATGTCAGGCTGTTTTCAGTATTAATTTTAGTCTTCTAAAATATTCTTTATTGAGTTTTGTACACATTTATTCATGTTTTATTGCTGATCCTTCATCAGTTCCCAAATATTTATACACTGCCTTCCATGCAGATTCCTTTATATATCATATTCCCATCCTAGATTCATATTTTCTTGGTGCTGCAACTTTCCTGCATTAAATGTTACTTGCACATTTATCAAGACCAAACGGCATTCTTATATGATCTGGGAAAGTCTTGACCATTTCTGGTTGTGCTTTTCTCATCTGCTGAACTATACATTTTTAAATCATCCACAAAAAGAAGTTGGGAAGTCTTTGTACTTTGTTGCTCTCTGGGAACCAAATTTTAACCATGTCCTAATCTGTTAAGGGCAAGAGAAAAAGGCAGATGTGACAAAGAGTCATCATGAAATCTCCCTCTTAGAATTTTTGTCTCTGGGATAATAATTTATTATTCATCATGGCTTAACTGCAAAGTGGTTTGCCACTGTTTTGTGGTCACTGTAATGTAATTGATCAATGTAGGATATATCTTATACATTTAAAAGCACTCCTTTATCCATGAATGTGGTATGCTGCTAAATACCTTTTTGTAATCTACCCATGCCATACTTAAGATTCTTCCCTTTTTCATCAGATGCAATTTACAACAAAATGTAACATCTATTTAAACAAAAATTTTTGGCAAATACAGCATTAACAGAGTAATAAATCAATTAATATAACAATTAAGAAATCAAGCTCTTAAAGTGACTAGTACCTCCAGAGATGTCACCTGTCCAATATCAGATCAACTTCAAGTTTAGTAAAAACATATCCAGATAAAATCAACATTATTTTGATGAATGTTGGTAATCTTGTATTATATTGCAATCCAATCATCAACTGCTGCACTTGTTTATTTGAAGGATATAGTGCTACAAAAAAAAAGAGTTCTGATGATAAAAAGTCAGAGAAACATAATAGGTTAACTGTTTCTGTGAATAGCAGCAAATGGTAGTGGAAAGAGACAAGAAATTAAGATAAAATATATTTTTTTCATATTAAATGTTGTTAAATATATTGGGACAATCATTGAAAAAAAAAAAAAAAAATATACTAAACTACCTGTACAATAAAAGCAAAGCTTTATTGTTATATGGTTTTATTAAACAAACTGAAACATACCCTAACTAAATATGGGCTTTTTAAGTGATCCATTTTTTTTCATTCAAATACAAGCCAATTGTTATGTTTGTCACCTCCTTAAGTTAATGGTGACCAATTGTAGGGACTTGAAACTGAACTGTGTGTTGTATATTCTAATAAAAATTTTTTTAGCGCATTCTGTTCATTGCCCTTTCTAATATCGTAGAGATGTTTTACTATCACAATTACAATAAGTGGAAGGTACTTAAACAAATCATACTGATTATATGATTATAAATTTGTTAATAATTTATTTTTTTTATTAAGGGACGTTGAGATGCACACATTTTCTTGTCTCTTTCCACTACCATTTGCTGCTATTCACAGAAACACTTTGACTTCCATCTGATAAGTGACCCTCTCTTCTTCAATTGGCATGTTAAACCTGTTATGTTCTCTGACTTTTATACATCAGAACTCTTTTATTTAATTGTCAACATAATATTTTACCTTTCCATAGTTTATGCTTCACGGATGATATAGAAATTAAGATGCATTACTAACAAAATAAACAAGTGCAGCAGTTGATGATTAAATAGATGTTACATTTTCTGTTGTAAATTGCATCTGATGCTTACTCTCTTGGTATTCAGAAGGCATCCTTAAGATTCTTCCCTTTTTTACAATTCTCCATTGTGACTTTTTAACAACAAATGATCCTTTATTCCATATTACTTTGTTCTGTTACCCTTTTGTTCTACTGCTGTGAATGAGTTTCCTTCCAACTGACTATAAACTTTGACACCATCAAATCCATTATTTAGTTTATACATGTTGAAAGGCAGATTATTGGTCTGTAGATTTTAGGATAGCTTGCAGTTTCACTCTTAAGGAGGAGAATTTTTTTTTCTGTTGTTTACCAGGATGATGTCTGCTCAGGGTATGCAGATAAGTAGCTCTTACTTGGGGCTAAATCTTTGTGTAAACATATTATTACTTTTACCCAGCGGTTAGGTACTTCATCTGGGCCTGAAGTTTTCCAGTTAGTAACTTTTCTAAATTTTGTTTCAGTTTCTCTGTGTATTATTTCAACCCATTTCATATGTACATTTGATCTTCTTACTGTTTCTTTTACTTCTTATATCCATTCAGCGCTTTTGTTATGTTTCACAGGTTCTTCATAGATATTTCTCCAAAATGTGTTTATTTCTTTTTTTTTGTGTTGTTTCTATTCCTTTTGCTTTGTTTCCCAAGTCTCTATAAAACTTTTTGGGTCATCAATAAATTGTTTATTTTGTGCTTGTCCTTCATATTTATCTGCATATCTTCTAAGTTTTTTTGTCTCTACTGATATCTTTATTTTATTATTTACAATAATGTATGATAGATCCTGGTCTTTTGTAATATTGCTTGTTGCTTTTATCACACCTATCTTTCAAGATATTTTTGCTTATCTGTTCCCTCTGCTCTACTTTTCTAACAGTAACAATGTTTATCTTAATTGTTTTATAGATTTCTCTGTTTGATACTTCCATGATGGCATTTGATTTCTTCCCTTCCTTTCTCTTATTGTACCGTATTTTTGTGGTAAGACTTTATCTGTTATTAATTTAGCTGACAGTAATATATCCTATTTAATTCTGTTATATCAGATTAATTTCTGTTGATAGTCTTGATTACTGCGCTCACTTGTTTTATCAGACTTCTAACACTTTGGCTCTTACTGACTTTCTGTAATATATTTCTTTTACCGATCTTAGTATGTCTTATCCTTCTGTATTAAATCAGCAACTCATCCCTTAGATGTTTTTCTTCTAAACTGAGGGCACATTCTTTATTTTCTGTTTCCTATGGGCATTTTACAGAAGGTTGCGGAATATCTTCCGATGACATATTCTCCTCTGTTGCATTCTGAATAATCTGTTGCTCTTTCAGATGGGAACTCACTGGCCTATCACTCTACAATATTGGCTGTGTCAGTGTTATTGCCATTTTCTGCTTCCTGCTCTTTCCCTTCCTGTGCATCTCCAACTGAACTTTTGTACTGGTTTCCTACTGAAGACTCTAGAATATTTACATGTGACAACTCATCAGACGTTTCCTATTCCACCTGTTTCTCCTTAATTTGAGGATTTATTGTTCCATCTTGGTGTGACATTACCAGAGTTGGATTTTCTACACTAAATTGTTCACTTTATAGGTAATTGATAATAATTTCAGTTTCTATTTCTTCAAATTCTCCATTACTTGTCCTCCTTTCTGCATCCCCCTTTGTTTTCTTATTTATTGTATTGTAAAATGTTTAATATCTGCATGCTTTTGCCTATATTTCACTACAAATAACTTTGGTGCTTTTTTTTGTATTGATTAATTTTGCTTTCACCTTTGCATAAATATTGCACCAAATTAAATCACTTTTTCTGACCCATTCCTATATTTCTTCTACATGTGTTCCCACTTTACCTGTTTCTTCTAACTTTGCAGGTTCATTATTACATCTTGCTGTGACATTACCAGGACAAGGACACAAAAGAGAGGGAAGCACTGGGATGGTGGATATAGTGGGTATGGTTCCCTGAAACACCCTGCCTTTGTCAGACCAAGTGGAAGATCAGACATCAAAGTTGAGCTCCTTTATCATGGGGTCTTAGATCAGAAAGTGTCAGTGGTGGGCAGGGATACGACTCTGCAAACTGAAAGAGGAGTCTTTCCAAGTGGCCGATGCTAGCTTTAGTGTACCAGTCCATCATATTTCCCACCACTTCTTCCAGCTGCCCATGGCTGACAAATCTTGCACACCTGCAAAAGTTATCATTGTGAACAACAGAGGTTCTAGCTGATAAAGTCCCACCAGGGTCAGGGAAGAAAACAAATTAGCCTCCTTGTTCTGGGATGCCAGTAGTGAGACAGCTCTAAGTGGCACTGGCCCGGGTGTAGTAGGCGCAATATCTCTGTGGTGCTAGGTGGTATGAGGCCTAGCCACTGACACTACCATGGCTGCAACATTACATAAATGCAAAACAAAAGGAGAGAAATAAGATAACAAGCACAGTAAAATAATCGATAAAGAAAGGACAGTGACAAAGAAGGTGGGGAGAAACAAGGATACAGTCATGAAATGCAATATGATCTGATAATATACATGACATTATGTTATAACACATATAACACTGATAACATTTCCAAATCCAGGTTACGAGCACAGCGGGCTAATACAAACTCCATTTATAAGCTGATAAGTGCTACCTAAGTATACTGAACAGTGTACTAACTGAACTGCCTAGAACTGTATGGTGTTTTCTATCTACAATATGTAGGAATAGCTAGACTTATAGCATGAGGTAGGTGTATGTCCCAGTGACTTACATTGTGTTGCATCAAAGATGCTCCTGATACACAATGAAAGGCATAAGCTGACCTGAGGGGGTTCATATCATATAGTCGAACATTTACAATTTCGAACCACATATAGTTGAGACCATATGTTCGAATTTGTAAATGTTCGAGCGTGTGAATGGAAATCTCTATAAGTGAAGGTTTGCATTCACTTCAATGTGGTGTGATCTTGGAGTTGGTATATTTAAGTAGCAGGGGGTGTGGGGGATACAGGGGGGATTGCCCCCCCGCATACAACAGTTTTTTTCTTTGTGTGGTGTATTTTTATTTTTTTATAGCTAGTCGCAGTCCCGTAACTTCGGACCTATGTGTTTGAACATATGTTGGTCAAAGTTACGGGACTTCGACTATGTAATATAGACGTGACCTGAGGGCATCTTGTCTTAACCTGACTATATAAAATGCTATACTGTTTAAGACACATACAGGACATTAGCTGTATGACATGATTAATTTCGTCTAGTAAACAAGTCTGATATGTAGGCACTGCTGTGAGACATTTACATACTGTTTAATGTTGAGGAAGGAACATCTTCTATGTCAACCTAATGGTCTATTCATCCCTGCACTCTGAAATAGCCTTCTGAGGTGTGGGGAAAAAATAAATAATTAATATACAATCCTCATTGATAGGAATGAAAAAAAAAATTACAATTTAAAATCATACTTAGAATAACTCTCAGATACCCTCACTCTAATATCTTCTTCTAATAGGCTATGAAGGTCTGGATGGCACATCAGCAAGTCATTATAGTGTTGTCTGCACTAATCGGCAGAGAGAGTTATGCCTGTGAGATAGGTTCATAGGGTCATAGGTGAGTACTAGGCTAGCTGCCTTTCAAGACCATTTTAAGCCTAGCCAATTTCCTTTTTGTGCTCAAATTAACCTACCTCATTTGGCTAGAGATTAGTTTTACTCATCCCCATGGTCAATAATTATATATTACCCCTAATGAGGATAACTGGGATCATACTACAGATAATTTGAGGGGACACATTCATGGGATAAAGCATTTAGGAGCTGCCTGTGCCCATTAGTAGTACAGGCGCAGTCCTGGGGTAAATTTTATATTTCCCATCCATAGACCCTAGTTGTGTTTGAATATGCACATAGATGAACTTTGTTTTACATGGATGGGAAGTCTGTTCCAGAGCAGTGATACTCTCCTGTGAGATATTTTTGTCTCCCAAATTGTTCTGTTGATGTTGTAGAAGAGGTTTATATCCCCTAGACTAAGAATTTATGATGCCACTTAACTTGCTAATATGCAGTAAATCCATAAGTAGTAGGTGGGAGGATGCCTTGAATGCCATACACTGGTCACCTGCTGGTAGTCTGTAGGATAAAAACTAAACAAAAACTCCAGCCAAGCTGGAACTTCCAATGAGTGACTTCTCAAACCTCTTGAATCAGAGGCAAATGGGAACCAACTAAAACAATGAGTGAGAAGTTCACACAGAAAAGAGGTTTGAGAAGTCCCATGTGCCTCTTATTCAAGAGGTTTGAGAAGTCCCATGTCCCTCTGATTCAAGAGGTTTGAGAAGTCCCATGTGCCTCTGATTCAAGAGGTTTGAGAAGACCCATGTGCCTCTGATTCAAAAGGTTTGAGAAGTCCCATGTGCCTCTTATTCAAGAGGTTTGAGAAGTCCCATGTGCCTCTGATTCAAGAGGTTTGAGAAGACCCATGTGCCTCTGATTCAAAAGGTTTGAGAAGTCCCATGTGCCTCTGATTCAAGAAGTTTGAGAAGTCCCATGTGCCTCTGATTCAAGAGGTTTGAGAAGTGCCCGTGTGCCTCTGATTCAAGAGGTCTGAGAAGTCACTCATTGGAAGTTTCAGCCTGGCTGGAGTTTTCATTTAGTTTTTACTGATTTTTTTTCTTTTCTGTGTGACCTTCTCACTCATTGTTTTAGTTTGTTATTTGGGATATTTTGCAGTCACCCTAATGATAATGGACATCAGCTGAGTATAACAGCCCTGTGTTTCTTATGCTTTATCAAAAAAATCCCCTGCACGTAGGTAAAGTTGCACGGCAACAGCAAGACAAGTGCACAAACAAAATTGAAGCCAGCAACTGAAGGAATCCGATGAAATATTTATTACAAAAAATATAGCATCAAATAAAACACAAACCGGTTTCGGCTGGCAGTAAATAGCACAGCCTTCTTCAGTGATACAAAAAAAGACAAAATGATGCATTTAAATAATATAAGCACTGCGTCCTATTGGTGCAATTACAATTGCTCATTAAGTCCAGGTGTGAATAATGCTCCTAATATAGTGATCCATTTCTTTTCTTTTAAATCAAGCAAAGAGTGCCATCCTGTTTTGTTAAATCTACTGCCTCTGATTATATCAATAACTGTAAAAGAAAATTTGGCAGTTGTATGTGTAAGACTATGTTTATACAAGGCATTGTTTGGCCTTTTGTTCCTGATATTAGTCATATGTTCTGAGACACGCAATCTTACAGGCCTGGAGGTTTGGCCAACATAAAAAGAGCCACAGCTACATGTTGCAAGGTAAATTAACCATTCACTGCTGCAGTTTGCAAAAAATGAAATCTCATAAACCCTACGACAATTTCTACTGGTAAATTCTTTTGATTTGACAATTTTGTCACAGTTCCTACAATGTCCACATGGAAAACATCCCACAACCTGTTCACCAGTTAATGTAGTTTGAGATAAAGGTGTGTTGTCAGTAATGTGTGTGTGCTTATAATGGTTAAAATGGGAAGCCAAGTTCCTTCCTTTGCGGAATGAAAACAAGCATTGTTCAGGTAATGACCCCGATAATTCTGGAATATTACATAAAATATTCCAATTGGCATTTATACTATACATAAGAGCATTAGAATTTCTAGCATAGGTGGTCACAAACCTGACTGGCTGTGTGACCCTGTTATCTTTGACTTTGTATTTCAAAAATTCCTCCCTGGGGCACGTATTGACCCAATTACTGGCTTTAATAACATGTCCCATAGGGTAACCTCTTTCTCGAAACCTATTGATAAGATCTTGTCTGTCTTGATCAAAAACCTGCTGCTGAGAACAAATCCATTTTGAACGAATAAACTGAGATTTAGGAATGTTTTTGGCAATGTGCGGAGGATGAAAGCTGGAGGCATGAAGGACTGTGTTGTATTCAGGATATTTTCTAAAAACTTGAGTGGCCAATGTCTCATCTGGCTGTCTAGTTATTAATACATCAAGAAAAGTTATTTTGTCTTTATGGTAGTTTAAAGTAAACTGCAAACCCCATATATTATCATTAAGATATGAGACAAATTCCATGAGATACTCAACATCAGCCCTCCACACCAACCAGCAGTCATCCAAGTATCTCCTCCAAATATCAATTTCAGGAAGATAAATATTATGGCTAGCATCATAAATGATGCATTCTTCTATATAAGCCATAAAGAGATCAGCATAAATGGGAGCAAAGGATGCTCCCATAGCTGTCCCTTTGACCTGCCAATAACAAATGTCTTGATAGAAAATGACATTGTGTGTAAGAACCAATTCCGCCATGCCAACAAGAAAGATGTTAAAATCTTCATCATAAATACGGGCAATATTTAGCCAATAAGCTATTGCTTCTAACCCCACTGGATGTGGTATGTTGGTATACAAGGCAATCACATCCAGTTTGCACATCAGCCAATCAGGTTCTAACTGAACATCAGCAATGATCTGTAGAAATTCAGTCGTGTCCCGCAACCGGGAATGAACATGTGTCAACAAAGGTTTGAGATGTTTGGTTAAATATAAAGATAACGGTTTGGTGAGATATCCACGACCGGAAACAATAGGTCTCCCAGGGGGTTAGTAGGGACCTTGTGAATTTTCGGAAGAAAATAAATGTATTGATTAGTTGAATCTGAAATAGTTAGCTGTTGTAAAGTGAAGGTGGTAATGAGGCCAATGTCCCTAGCTTTACAGAGAAATTCATCAATCTGTTTTTTGAATCTATGTATTGGATTGAGACACATTGTAGTATAATATTTGTTATCAGATAACTGTCTCATGGCCTCCTTGTTATAATCCATCCAATTCATGACCACTATGCTTAGTCAAACACTCTGCTTGTGCTGTGCTGATGAGGTCATAACGAGACTGAAATATGCATGTCCACAGCTAATGGGGTTTGGCTTTATTGGCCTGAAATTGTCCATTAAAATGATGAAACAAGTCATGGGCATTCAATATCATCAATTAGCTGAAACATCTGGTGTTCATAGGGGTCATTTGCATATATTCCATGTGCCTCTGATTCAAGAGGTTTAAGAAGTCACTCATTGGAAGTTCCAGCTTGGCTGGAGTTTTCATTTAGTTTTTACTGATTGTTTTTTTCTGTGTGACCTTCTCACTCATTGCTTTAGTTTGTAGGATACAGAGTATCTACACAGGGTTTTGAGTTGGTCCATGTAAGACTTGCTGTTCAGCTCTTGTATCCTTTTAGTAAGGTATTGCTGTTGTGTTCCAGTTGTTGCACATGTCTAGACAGAGGCATGCCAACATGTGTTGCATGGTTAGGCTTACAAAGGTGCTAGTGGTCATTAGCCTAGTATACACCTTTGAACCTATGAGCCTTCATCCTATCTGTGAGCCAGTCAACAATCCAGCAAGTAACATAGATGTTCATTCCCAATTTATTTACCTTTGCTACTATGCCTGAGTGGGGAAATGTGTCAAAAGTTTTAGCGAGGCTGAGGTATGTGGTATGAATCATTTTACCTTCATCCATTACTTTGATGAACTTTTCAAAAAAATTCACAAGTTACATAAGCATGACCTGCCCTTGATGATTCCAAATTGACATGGGTCCAGTGTTTGGAGGTTTCCTATGTCCTGACCGATTAGTTCCATAATAATTATTTCCATGGATTTGCATATGAGCCTGGTCAGACTAATGGGTCTGTAATTGCTTGGGTCTGTGGAAAGTCCTCCCTTATGCAGTAACAGCCCTGGTGAGACAATGCCAGTGATCCACCTTATATTGGGTACCCTCACAGAAGTCCCAAAGTAGGCACTTTAGGTATCTCCTGTGTTAAACTCTCAGGAAAATCTTGGATTCCATAGAATCCCACTGAGGTGCCCTGCCAGAAACACTGCTTTTAGAAACCATGGCCATACTGCAGGTCTTGTAATAGAAAATATTGGCTGACATCTCATGGTCATGTTCATTGCATATTTTGAGAACATCATCATGCAACTCAGCAGTATGACCAGTGGCAGGATGTGATGTGCCCTGTGTTATTATGATTGTGCTTTAAATGGGACTGTAAGGTGTAAGACATGGCAGAAAATGTGTACTGCCTTGGCATGCTATTGAACATGTTGACTGACATTGCTTTTTAGTGCCTCCATTGCCTGTAGGCATACAACATGCGTGGCAAAGACCCAACAGTCTCATTGATATACCCGCACATATATACCACAGGTGTTCATGCAGGTACATGTAACTGTATAAATCTGTGTGTAAGAGTCTGCAACAGCTGTGACACCTAGACTGATTGATTCGGAAACATTCATGAGCTGAGCTCTCATTTTCATAATCATTGAGCTCAGGGGAGAAAATCTATGCAACATAAACACCAGCGACTGCACAGAGGCTCATCACACTATGGAAGAAGATATAGGGCACTAATTGGAAGCACACTACACTTGTGTAAAGGAAATTATGAAGGAGAAAAGCAGCATTATTAAATGTGTAAGGCAGGTTATACCTATTTCTTTTATTGCTTTTGCTGCACTGTTTCACTGATCTATTCCTTGAGCAAATGCCATGGGAGAAATTATCTTTCAGTGGATTGATACAGTTTCTAAAGAGAATGAACTACTCAGGGAAATGAAGGTAGTTGTATTCTACAAGTAATGAGAAAAGTAATTAGAGGCACACTCAATAAGAATGTTGTAAGGTAGTGTGTAAAAATTCCTTTTCAAAACAGTCAACTATGTAGATGAATATTTTTGCTAATATTTCAGAAGTGGGGTGCGCTGTTGTTTTGACTGTTAGGCAGCAAATGTGTTAATGCTGAACATACTGGTGGGGGAAATTCTTAACCAATTTCAATTGTCAAGTTGCAGCAAACCTTACTGTGTTCTTTAGCCTTGTGTGTAGAATATGTCTATACTGGTGATTGTCTTGTGGAAACAGGAAAAATAACACAGTTGCAGTTCTATAGCTGAACAGAAACCGCATTTTAGGCCATGATACTTTCTGGCAGGTACTTTACTGCTAATGCTGACAGTGACACACAGTTTGTGCTGGGATAGCTGTGACTCTTTATATGAGAAATATAACAGGTGTACAGGTGAGGGTTACATACCTGAATATATTTGCTGCAAATGTAGAATTGTGGGAGGGATGTTGGGGGGGGGTGAGAGGACTGGGGTTGTGCTTGCGACTTTGTCATATAGCTGGGAATGCAAGTCTGGAAAACTGTTATATGTACAAATTAGTATGATAACACTGTATAGCTAGAGTAATTTGACAAGCATTCCTTAGTGTCATACTCACATGAAATATTCTTTCTCCACACACTATTGTGTCTGGCAAAGGGAAGACACAAAAATGCAAGTTTTCCTATGTGAAGAATGAAATTTTGTTGCAGGACCTTCATTTCTATGGACGGCAGCTTTTCACCTAGGAGAATGCTGATCAATGCCATGACTGTTCATGGCAGGATGTTCATAGGTTCATACTAGGCTATCTGCCCTGGGGCAATTATAAGCCTAGCCCGATTTTGTTTGGCTTACGCCACCCCTTGATTTGGGTATACTGTGCCCTTTTTAAGGTTTAGTTTTCTGCGCCTCTGTCTAATAGTGACACAGAAGTAATCCCCAGGACAAACCTATGATCCCCCATCCACTCATCAAGATTCTTCTTGAAGAGATTCAGTGAGGTGCTCTGCCTAACATGAATTGGAATTCTATTCCAGACCGAAGGGAGCCTCTGGGTTATGAATCTGTCCCTCCAGCAGGTTCTATTTATTTCAGTGCTGAGGTTCAAGTCCCTCGAGCGTGTGGCTCTAAGGGATTTAGATTTACTGAGGTGGAGCATGTCCATTAATTCTGGATTGGACATAGCTTTATATGTCAGGCATAGATCGCCTCGAAGTAGGCGGTATGCAACTGAGTAGAGCTGGAGTTTTTTTAACCGAGCAGCATATGGCATCTGTTTGAGTCCCTTGATCCTCTTAGTGAGGTACTTTTGGGGTCTTTCTAATTGCTGCAGGTGTCGGGTAAGGTACATCCCAAAAGGGGCATTGTATTCTATGATGGGCCTGATGAGGGATGAATAAAGGGGCACGATTACCTCTCTTGATCTAGAGGTGAATCCTTTCATGATGAGGTGGGCTATGTAAAAGGTCTTTCTAACCACTTTGGCAATGTGGTTGTCAAAGGAGAGATTGCTATCAACTTGGGTCCCCAGATCCCTAATTTTTTTCTCTGTACTTAATGGGTTACCGCCTATGTGGTAATTTGTGGGCACATTGTTTTTGCCAAAGGGTATGATTATACACTTTTTGGCATTTAGCTTTAGACCATGGCTCTGGCACCAGTTATCTGTCTCTGTGAGATCTTTTTGAAGGATGTTTGTGTCAGCTGGAGAGTTGATTATGGCACCTAGTTTGCAGTCGTCTGCAAACTTGGTGAGCCATAGTCCTCCCACGTTGCCCTGTACCTCGGAAAAGTATATACCGAACAAGAGCAGTCCCAGGACAGAACCTTGTGGGATGCCACTTGTGACCAGTTTCGAGTCTGACATGGCTCCAGCATCTCTCACTCTGTGGGTTCTGTCTTTGAGCCAGTTTGCGACCCATCTTGTGACATAGGGGTTTATATTTAAGCTGGATAGCTTATCTATGATGCCCGAGTGGGGTATTGTGTCAAATGCCTTTGCTAGGTCAAGATAGGCTGTGTGGACTACCTTCCCTTCATTTATGGCTTTGGTGACTGTTTCGAAGAAGTCAGCCAGGTTCAAAAGGCAGGATCTGCCCTTGACAAAGCCGAACTGGGTAGGATCTAGTGTCTGTAGGTCCCCAATGTCTTTGTTTATAAGCTCCATGATGATCCTCGTCATAGCCTTGCAAACTAAGCTAGTCAGGCTTATGGGGCGATAGTTTAGAGGGTCCGTAGAGGCTCCACCTTTGTGGAGTGGGACCACTGTTGCTGTATGCCATTCTGTGGGCACATATCCTGTAGTGAGGCTGAGATTGTACAGCTGTTTTATTTGAGGGATTAGTTCTTCTTGGAGTTCATGTAGGACGCAACCCGGGACACCATCTGTTCCCATGGAAGCAGTGTTTTTTGCTTTGGAGAGGGCAGCCTTCACCTGAGCATCAGAGATGTTTGGGAGGCAGCCCTCTGCTGGGATAGATAATTGCTCTTTTTTTGGGGGGGGGGGGTTGGAGAAGTTTGCACTGAACCTATCTGCCAGGATATTGGCGATGTCTGTGGGTTCAGTGTATTTTTTGTCGTTTAGAATCAACTCAGAACAAGTCTGGGAGTTGCATCCCAGGTTCCTAATATAACTGAAAAAAGCCTTATGATTGTCTTTAGTGTCCTGAGCAATTTTTCTCTTGAAGCTGGCCTTGGAGGATTTTATGAGGGATCGTAATTTTTTGCTAGTACTGATCAGAGATGCCTTCCCTATTAGGGATTTTGCTCTATCATGTAGTATTTTCCTCCTTCTGTTGTACAGTTTATTTATGGCTGGGGTCCACCAGACTGGACACCTGCCTTTGGATGTTTGGGTTTTGGTTTTGTTTGGGATAGCATGAGATGTCCGTAGAATGCGTTTATATAGGATTCTGCAGTTTGGGCCATAGTTTCCACTGGCCCTGGGGCCTTGAAGGATTCCACTTCAGTTTTGAGAAGTGAGAAGTTCACTTTTGAGAAGTTTTTCACTGTGGTTTTCTGGGCTGGGTTGCGACAGACATTACTGTTTTCAGTGGCCAGGATCAAAACTATGAGCAGGCCTGATGCAGGGCAACTGATGTGATTTGTGATACACAAAATAGAGCTGCCCGCCTTGCATGAGAAGGTATGGCAACAAGAGATGGGCCAGCAGTCAAACCACTACTGATGGAGGGGGGGGGGGGCTTCTTGCTATTCTACATGGGGGAATGAGACTCATCATCTTCCCATGGTGGTGTGTTACACCTTGTAGCTGAGCTGCAGTATGTCCCTTGAGTGTTCAGTAGGGATGCCTGAGGTATGTTTTGATATTGTAATGCCAAGATACATTTTCTGATTTGTGTATTTTGTTCATGGCAGTAAATTAGTATTTTTTTTGTTATACAGGTACATCAGCACTGCAAGGTACATACTCATCTGCACAAGGTTATGTTATCTTTTTTCATTACTGCCACTGTTCAACGTGTCTACTTTTTCTTCACTAAGAATAAAATGGAGATGATGGGTAATATTTACATTGGGTCTCGTGCTTTGGCCATGCTGCTGAGTTGCCTGATGAAGAACAACAGTTCTAAAAACATGCAATGCAAATGACCATGAGATATTAGACAATATTCTTTGGGAAGAGACCTGCAATGTAACCATGGCTTTTAAAAGCACTGTTTCTGGCAGTGGACGTCTGGATCCACTACCATGAATGGTCCATTGCCTGATGTCAGAAATGAGTCCAGCTCTAACTGTGATGGCAGTGAACAGCTGATATGATCCAGGATTATGGTATCAGTGTTGGATACCAGATGTGTACAAGCCAGATCCTGTATCCAGGCAGTGGACATGTTTTTTGTGCCTGTGGATATCATGTGAGATACACAGAGTGCAAATAATGGACAGATTAGTTATGACACATGTATCTAGTGAAGTGCATTTCCGTCAGTGGCACAGCTCTATATGTCTGCAGCAGGTTCTGTGGTGCATGGGGATGACTCTCTGACTATGCATACTGGTGACTGTAGGCACCATGAGTACTGTTCCCCAGAACTAGTTGTGTCAATGTTTGCAACCAATTGAATTTGCAGGGCTAGCATACAGGATCAAGTTAGCAACAACTTGGTCTTTCTGGAAATGGTCCATATATTGCAGGGTATTATGATGAGCTCTGGGAGTGCCATTGCTGTATGTATGCATTCTTGACATATTCCATCAACTACTGTGCCCTTCCCTACTCAGAAGATACAGGTAGCTGTTATGGACTTGGCAGGCCTAGATGATGGTCATGCAGTGCCATCACTTCCACAGCAACATCTATTTTGGAGATGCATATGAGCAGGAGAGACCATCCCTGAGGTTATGGTGCTCATGCCAGTACCACATCTATTAGATGGCATTACTGATGGCTATGCAATACACTACTCCTAGCCAAGGCCTTGTTACTGCCTGTGACTAGTAGAATGTGTGTGTGCATGTGTGAGCACGTGTATCTGTGTGTGTGAGCCTGTGTGTGAGGCTGTGTGTGGATGTTGGTTTTGCCAGATGGTAAAGTAGGACACCACATTGAAGTACTTCTCGATGGATGCATTTTATCTTGTGTATGGTTAAGTGGCTTTTTCAGAATCACACAATAGGCAAATGGAGGTAGAAATAATCAAACCCTTCATGGTTGACTACAGAAGCAGCTCATGAAGAGATTATCATCTGCACTAATGCCAGACATTCATATGCTTATTCATTTTCTAATAAATCACTGAAATTTAAAAGTCACTGAGGGTTACAGTCAGTCATTAATGCCAGTATTAGAGTTTCATAGTTCCTGTGGTTCCTAAAATGCACTTTGATGCAAAATATTTTGTTCTGATGACAGTTTAAGTGAATTAAAGTAGTCTGCCTCTTATCTGTCCTCAGTTTTGCAGAACATTTCTGATTTATCTCATATTTATGCCCTGTCACTTGTTAATGTTTTTTTTTTTTCCTGGTAATTCACTGAGGATTACAGTTTAATAGTTTTTTGCTGTTCAGAGAAAACACATATCCATTCAACACTTATTGTTCTATTACTGCTTTAAGTGATTTGGAGCCATCTGGTGCTTAAGGCTGTGCACTTCTTCCCACAATCAAAAGTACAGGGTTTGAACCCTTTCACCTTCACTTTCATATTGGGTCATTTTGAGCAAACTGGACACATATTTGCATGTCTCTATAAATAGTAGATCCCTGCACCCCACTCTTCCATTTGCAGCTTATGAATTAGCATAATGGGTTAATGTTTCTCTTTCCCATCTCAAGGGTATGATGTTTGAATCCCCTCCCTCTTTTCTTTCTGGTAGTTGGTGCAGATGGTTGGCAGTGTTTATTATTTAGCTGTTAATAAGCTGAACAGCTTGAAGTTTGAATTTAAACTTAATATTTTAATTACTAAAACATTTTTAACTTACTTTATTTTTTGCAGGCACACAGGTGTGAAATGCTCTGTGTTTGGGATACAATGGTTTGTCTGCCACTTAGTACAGATGCGTAAACCCATGAGCAGATAAAGAAGTGCTTCTAGGCTCAACCAAGTTACTACATCAAAAAGTACTGTTGGGATGCTCCTGAAAAGGGACACTTGTGTTTATTGGTCTATCCCAGGCTATTAACAAATGTGTTACACATTTGTCATTTGAATCCCTGCACCTTTCACATGACACTTAGCAGTAAATCACTATGTGCTATTTGACTGAATCCCAGGACATCTCTTGTAGTTTAATTGTTTTGCCAAATGCCCTTTTACTCAAGGTGAGTTTTAAAGGAAGAGATGTTTATTATTTCTTACACCTGTTTCAACATTAGAATGTTTTGTTTTGCTTAGAAAATGCTTATCACTGCTTTTGCTGCAAAATTTAAAATAACTGCAAAATTCGAAGCAACAAAGATCTCCTAGATTGCCCGTTATCAAAGCTATGCCTCAGCAGGCCCAAAACCACTCAGAAAAAACACCACCTAACACCGCACATAATGCCACTCTCAGTAGAGGCCCAAGCATTAAGTCCCTAAGGTGAGCAAACAACTTCCCAGGACTCTCATCATACTGGAATCCATTGCAGTGTATACTGATCCCCTCTAACCATGCTAAACAAGACAAGGAGAAGATAACTGCTATCTCCTTATCTGGATCCAGGATCCACCAAATCATGCATGCATTCATGCCATTACACCACAGGTGACAGTAAGATTTCATCATAGTCCATGTAGGTGTAAATGACCTGACATGTACCTCAATGTACATTAATGACACCTGGCTTTGCTCCTGTATTACTCCAGAGTAACTAGTTTTAATAGTTTATTCCCTGACCATCACATAATCTATGCTCTCTCTCATGTCTAGATAATCTCTATCCTCATCTTTTCTATCCAATTTCTCCCCTACAAACCCTTCCTCAGCTTATTTTGTGAAACTACAATGTCTACACTTACAATAAGGAATTATATCAGATGATTGTATAATACAAATGTCAGCTATAATACCATAGAGTGTAATTTCTGGTGTACTGTATGTCTTGTATATTTTTTGTATAATTTATTGTATACGTTTTGTATAATCTCTATATGTGGAGCTTTTCTGCTGGGGTTTCTGCTGAAAATGGGTCTTATCCCAGTCAGACTTTCCTGGTATACAAATATAAAATGAAATAAAATAAATAAATAAAATGTACCTACCTGGTTTATATGAAGAGAGACATTATGGAGCTTTCATACTAAGTGTCTCAGACTAGAGTGAGCCTAGTATTGAGCAGCGTATTACCTTGATCGAGGATGATGCCACAATATGACCACAAAATGATTGATTTCAACAACTGGCTGTCTTTTGGGTGTCACTTTAAGGGAGTCCAATATTTGTCAGTTTGGGAGAACATGGTTAACAGACCATGTTGCTTTCTCAATGGTGGTCTTCACCTTTCCCCTCTAAGCTTTTAAATACTAGCTAAAGCATTATCCACCCCCATAGCTCCATAGGGCCATTTTTAGGCAATGCCAAACTAATAAACCTACTGACATAGCAAAATCAACTCAACTGAACCACAAGGTGTTACTGCTCACTGCCAGAAGCCTAAATAAAAATCTTCTCTCCCTACAAAGACTCCTCACACTAGAGAATATAGACATCTGTGCAGTTACCAAACCATGGTTTAAAGTGGCAGAGAGTACCCTAACAGTGTAAGGCTTCAATGCCTTCCATGCTTTTAGACCAGTAGCTGCACAAAAAAGGGCTAAAGGTTGGAGGTGTCTCAATATACATCCATAACAAGCATACTTCTAGGGTGAACAAACAGGATGATGTGCTGGAGTTCCTCCACATGCAGATCACCATAGACAAAATCCTGTACCATATCTTAGCCAGCTATAGGTCATCCTCCATGTACCAAGAAGTTCACAATGCGCACTTGGACCTACTCGAGACATTTACTGTCCAGCCTAACACCCTACTCATGGGAGACTTTAATTACCATTCTAAAGGCTGGGAATCCTACACAGTCTCAAATTTACATGCAAAGAGATTCCTGGATTTTGATAATACAAACAACCTTGATGAAATAGTGAATACATCCCCTAGATGATCCAACACACTGGATCTTGTGCTCACAAATATGGGATTACACTGCAATCCCCAATGTGTCATCTTCTTTGGTAAGGCTCAATCATAAAGATGTCTACTTCGTAGTCAAAATCAACTTTGTAATCTTATTAAAATCAGTAACAGTTAGGAACTATACCAAGGCAAATTACCTTTTATTAAGTGATGGTTTGTCAAAATACATTACCCCTCCAAATGTCAAAAACACAGCAACCTGTACTGAATTGCTCACAGGAAAATCTGTACAACCATGTCAATGGCTGCATAGAGGCTGCCATATGTACCAGAACTAAGCCCCTGGACTAGTTAGTCCCAGTTACATACCACCTTGATGGCATCAGAAATTAAACAGGATATATAATAAAAGGAAAATAATCAAGCCAAAATCAGGAAGGGTAATTCCCATAAAGAGAACATTACCCTCATCAAACTAAATAGGCAACTAAGAGGGTTAAGGTCAAGCAAAGTCAATTTTGAAGCTAAGATAGCCTCCCATGTGAATGATAATCATAAAGTCTTCTTCACCTATGTCAGAAACCCCAAGATCAACACACAACAAACGTGTTGAACTGGTGGTTAATGATGCCACATTCACTGACCCTGGTCATATACAGAACCTGTTAGTGGACAATGGAGTTCTATCTTTACCCTCCTCTCACCCCAAACATTTCCTCCCAAAATGCCCTCAAACAACTCCTCCAGCTTTAACAAGGGAGCATGTACTGTCTGAGCTCACTAAAGCCAAGAACACAGCCTCAATGGGCCCTAATAACATCCCAGGATGCACCCTGAACAGTCTAAAATACAACTTATCAGGACCCCTGGAGTCATTATTTAACTATAATCTTAAAACAGGCTTTATACCATGTGAACAGATGACTGCAATAGTCATCCCCCTTCATAAGAAATGACCTTCAGCAGAACCTGGAAACTACAGATCCATTAGTCTGACTAGTTTTATTTGTAAAGCCATGGAAAGAATTATCATGGAAATTATCAACAAGGATATAAAATACCTCCAAACATGGGATCCATTCCAGTTTGGCTGTGTCAGAAGAAAGACATACTTATTGAATCTGGTGGACTTTTTTGAAAAGGTCACTAAGGCAATGGATGAAGGAAAATGGTGCATACTGTCTACCTAGATTTGGCTAAAGCATTCAATACAATACCTCATTAGGTGATTGTCAACAAACTTATGGAGCTAGGTATAAACCCCTTTATAACATTCTGGATATGTAACTGGCTCATTGATAGGACCCAGGAAGGTCACCTCCATAAAGAAGCTGATCACCAGTGGAGTCCTCCATGACTCACTGCTAGGTCCACTCATCTCTGACATCTATTTCTCGGATGTCAAAGCCAGTGTCTAAGGCATCTGGCTAAACAAGTTCTTAGATGATTGCAAACCGGAAGCATTCATTAAATCATCCCAGGATGAGAACAGCCTTTAGAAAGGTCTAAAACAGACAAATGCTTGATGCCAAAGCCATAGCTTAAATGGCAATCTCAAGAAATGTATTATATATAGTACCTTTTGGGAAATCAGCCACCCCAGGTAACTCTGTTATCAGCAAAACACCCCAACTGGTAAACTACTACTATCCCACACTATAGCCAAACTATGGAACAATCTCCCCACACCACTACGTAATATACCTAACCACAACAATTTCAAATCCATTCTTCTTTCCCATCTCTCCTCCAAATGAGAATGTCCTTCACACGCTCCTACCTAAAACTCTCACACTACTAACTCCACACCTAAATCATCATTTCTTTGCCTACTTTAACTTAATTCAGAGATCTTGCTCAGAACACCTTTTCATAAATCTTTTGCATGTATGTCTCTGGCCTACCTTACTCATTTTCTCAAACTTTCATTGTTTGTTTTTCTTATCCATTGTACCCATAATATTGTTTTCCTCTGTAATATTGTTAATTTGTCTCTATTCGTATGTATTTGTATGTCTGTTTGGGGCTTTTCCCCTCGGGTCACCACTGAAAAAGGGTAATTCTTACCCAGCTGGACCAACCCGGTTAACAAATGCAAATAAATAATAAATAAATAAATAAATAAATAAAAGTTGATGCATTAGACAGGGATCTGGGAACTCATGTAGATATTAACTTAGGCTTTGACCAACTTGTTGAAGGTAGTAAGAAAATCCTTCTATGTTTCTTAACATAGAAGCAAAGACATGGCATCTAGGTCCAGAGAGACCATCATAGCACTGTATTTGGCCCTCAGCATAGAGTATTATGCCCCCTTCAGTATGTACCTGACGAGACACATGCAGCAACTGGAATGTTTTCATACAGCTGTGAGCTTTCATATGAGGCTATGAAGTTCTGTCTGTGTTATCTGAATGTTGAGATATTTAGAGAAATATGAAAAATAATATAATACAAATAAACAGATTAAAAATAATATTCAATATCTATTTAGCTGCATTAGACATAGGTCAAATGTCAATACAGTTTTGTTTGCCATCATGTATGATTTAAGATGATATCTTCTGATACCTTGTATGTAGTATGGTTTTGGAATTATTAATGCAAATATGAACAAGCAATATTTGACGCCTAGAGACGTCAGTAGGAATTAACTGCAGAAATGCCTGGAGACACACCCGGCTGTAATGAGATATGTTTGCTGAACTTTTTTACAGTCTCCAGCAACTGTAAATGGATTGATATTTATTATGTCATACAGTCTGCATTTCTTGCAATGATCAGAACTGTTTGATCTGCAGCATCCATTATGCATTCATTGTTACATATTACTGTGACATAGTCTTCTGTACAAGATCAGACTGTAAATGATTTCTATGTTTAGTTAAAATATGTTACTGCCTGGCATTTAGTGCAGAGGACTAACGTTCTGACATTCACAACTATTTATTTCCTGCCTAGTATCCTTCCATAACACTCTCATCTCTCTAATACTAATCAACTTGTTCTCTGTGCCCTTAATTTTCCCTCCTGTTCATTACTGCTCTTCATTTCTTTCTATTACTATGTCTGTTTTGGCATCAGAATACTCTATTATTTCTCCCTTCCATATATTATTAGAATCATAGTCAATAGTTTAAGTAATTACATATTACTTTACTTAATAAAAAGATAGGTAGGAGCGAAGCAGATGTGTCAGTGAACTTGCCAAAACTGCAATAAATGATCCAAAGATTTTCAGTTAATGTTCTCAAAGAAATCACGAAGTAAATACGAAGTAAATATATTAAAAACAGGGCAAAACTTTATTCCATGAGATAAGCGCTTTCGCTGTATGCAGCTTCCTCAGATCTCTTAACAAAATTTAATTCAAAAGGACCAAAATATATAGGCATATCAATTAAGCAATTAATAAAATGATGAAATAAGAAAATATTTTAAAAGGGAAATGTTAAAACTACAAAATACATGTAATTAATCCACATGGTACATATGGCAAACAGCTTAAAACTGATATGTAAAAGTATGTGGAAATATATACTCAGATGTTGCAGACCACATTATGCACTCTAAGTCCATACATAAAACATCTTCCAATATTATACCTATTGAATATATATAAAAAATGAATATATATATATGCATCTGCATGTATATACAAAAGGCATCTAAAAATGTATATATATATATATATATATATATATATATATATATACAAAGAATATAACATATATGCAAAAAATGCAAAAAACATACATACATAAGCTGATGTATGCATACATACAAATATGTGCAGAACTACTAAATGTGAGTAAATATATATAGATAAATATGTTTAGCTAGTTAGTCTCTTTGGGTATACACACAAGTTTCTTTTTAGGGTTTTAGAGGTCATATTCCCGAATAAGAGAGGTGGTGACATAAGGACACATACTGAAAGTAAGGAGAGTGACTGGATCGTCCTTCTCAGAGCTGATAGCAGGTCTGGTTTAAATGAGAGAGCCTCAATAAAACCTAGGCTAAGGGGACGCAGAAACATCAGGTGAATAACATCTCCAGAATGCACACTTAACATTCCATATGAGTGAGTGCATCTCTCAAGTTTTTTATGGTCTATGTTCAACATGCATACACTTCATTTACATATATTTTTCATATATATTTATCTATATATATTTACTCACATTTAGTAGTTCTGCACATATTTGTATGTATGCATATATCAGCTTATGTATGTATGTTTTTTGCATTTTTTGCATATATGTTATATTCTTTGTATATATATATATATATATATATATATATATATATATATATATATATATATATACATTTTTAGATGCTTTTTGTATATACATGCAGATGCATATATATATTCATTTTTTATATATATTCAATAGGTATAATATTGGAAGATGTTTTATGTATGGACTTAGAGTGCATAATGTGGTCTGCAACATCTGAGTATATATTTCCACATACTTTTACATATCAGTTTTAAGCTGTTTGCCATATGTACCATGTGGATTAATTACATGTATTTTGTAGTTTTAACATTTCCCTTTTAAAATATTTTCTTATTTCATCATTTTATTAATTGCTTAATTGATATGCCTATATATTTTGGACCTTTTGAATTAAATTTTGTTAAGAGATCTGAGGAAGCTGCATACAGCGAAAGCGCTTATCTTATGGAATAAAGTTTTGCCCTGTTTTTAATATATTTACTTCGTATTTACTTTGTGATTTCTTTGAGAACATTAACTGAAAATCTTTGGATCATTTATTGCAGTTTTGGCAAGTTCACTGACACATCTGCTTCGCTCCTACCTATCTTTTTTTTGATTATTTTTATTTATGCAACTTGGCAAGGAGCGTTTACCTGTTTGGTAGTGTTTTATTCACAGTGACATATTACTTTACTTGACAAAGGCTATCCTCTTCGGCAAAGTGCTTTGCTTCTTGCAATACGGGTCTATATTAAATAAATGAACGCTTAAAATGTCGAGTACAACATACTCGAACACTTTTAAGAGAACGTTTACATAATCGACAGCTGTAAATATCGTAAATAGGAGTTTCGAAATGTTTTGTTTGGCCAGCACTAAAATACGTCACGTATCACGTCATGTAAACTACTTCAACCAAGAATTCCGTAAATAAAACTAAACACCAAAGTCTAACCATGAAACTATCGCAATACACTAACTTACATACTAACTGCAAAACGAAACACAAGTAAACATAACACAACGATCACTACAACACAGATATACATAACTAGCACTGCTGCTTCCGAAGGACGTGCAGTAACACAAAAGGAATTAAATACTGAACTACGTATTAAACGGACAGGTTATTACCATGGTTCAAAAGAGGTACAAAAGTACATTGCTTGTTGTAAATTGAAGGAAAGTGCCCGAATATGTTGAGTGCATCGCGTTCATATTCATGTTTGTATTGCTTTCAGTTAGTGTAGCGTCCGACAGCACATGGGAGGAGGAGTTGGCCAAACAAAACTTTTCTACATTCTGAATTACGACATTTCAAGCTATCGATTAAATGAACATTCGCTTAAAAGTGTTCGAGTATGTCGTACTCGACATTTTAAGCGTTCGTTTATTTAATATAGACCCTTGCAATACATATTGCATTATTTTGTTTTCAATAAACATCTTTATTAAATTATCACATATGACATAGGCAGTCTTACATTTATATAAATGAAAAACAACATTGACCCATCTTTAGTTGCAAATATTATACATCACTTATAAACTATCTAGTCATTGTCAGTTAAGCATTATAAGGCTCATTCAAATCCTGCCTCTTAAACGTTGTTCCTTCTCTGCATATATTGTTTCCACAATTCCCATTTTTTCCTATGTAGTTTGCTCCTTCCCTTTTCTAAAGATCCCAATTTCAGCTGTGTTATATCTGTTGCTATATTCACTGCTTCTAGTAAAGTTCATTTAGACTTTGATTTCCATTTTCTAGTAATTGCTTTTTTGGCAGCTACCATAATTAGACTCAGCAAGGCTTTAATATGTGTAGGCAATTCCAATTATATATCATATCTCAAAAAATCATCTCTCCTGTCAATCCAATCCACTGATCCAGCATCTTCAACAGAGCTGTCTGCAGGGAACCCCTAAAGTCTGCCAGCTTATTGCACTCCCAAAAAATATGTTCCCAGCTACCGCTTTCTTACCCATCACACCTCCAACATTTGCTGTTCACCTGAGGAAAAATTCTTTGGAGTCTACTTGGGGTATAAAAATACCTATGTAAACACTTCCAGGCAAAGATCCTAAATCTTCTAGACTTAGTTGCATATTTGGGAGATATACATACATCCCCTCATTGTCTCTTTGTGAATTGCTTATCTAGTCTCCCCTTCCCAATACTTTCTAAGCTTCTCTGATTGATTCTTATAATTATCATGCAATATTTTATATTCTGTACTAATTATTCCTTTTTTAATGACAGCCTCTGTTCTAGATTCTATTAAAACTGTACCAGTGCTGGTCTTTCATTTAGGACCCCCTATTTATTTCTCTTTGCCTATAATCATTAATAAAGAAGGCAATCTCTAACCTGCAGTCCAAATGCATTCTTGGCTTCTTCCCATTTTATTACCTTCCCCTTTCTAGTTATTTGCTCCCAATACCTTGGTTCAATTGACAGTTTTCTCCAATAAATTCCAGCCCCCCTCTTGCCTATTATCTGTATCCGTAACCACAGTCATCCCTGTCGGCAGAATCTCTTTTCTCCATTCTTGTGCTGGTTTGGTTCTTAGAATACTCCCTGCTAATTTATGAATATAATACTCTGTATGACTTTTGTTGTTCTCCTTAAGAGTCTGTATCCAAAATCCCAATCTCTCCTTATTTTTAACTGTGTTGCTCTAAAATGCCCCCTCAAACTGGCTAATCCTAGTCCGCCTTGCTCTATTGGAAGAATCAGCTTATCCTATTTGACCCTTGCTGCCTTCCCTTCCCAGATAAAATCCTTCAGTTCTTTTTAATTGCTATCCACAGCTTCTCCTCTGGTTGAAAAAAATATGCCTGACCTGTGTATAAGACTAAAGGGACTAAAACATTTTAATTGCTTGTATCTTAGTATCCATAGCCATATAACAAAGCTTCCAGTGTCTCAATTTTTGTATTATCTGCTTAGTTTCTTCCCACATATCTTTAGCTGCTACAACAGAGTCATTTCTAATCCATACTACTAAAAACTTCATTTTATCATGTCCCCATAAAAATGGATATTGTTGGACCAATTTGTGTGTGGGTACATAATTTACTGCTATTGCCTTTGTTTTAGCCTCATTCATTTTGTATACCAAGAAGATCTGAAACTGTCTTAAAATGTTCCATAACACTGTAATATCCCTTTCTGGTTTTGTCATGTATAAAATAATATCATCTGCAAATAGATCCAGCTTTTTTTGACTACCATACCAGTTATATCCTTGAATTTCTGAGTCCCTTATTTTCTTTGCCAGAGGTTCCAAACATAATGAAAACAAAGAAGAAAGTGGACAATTCTGCCTGGTTCCTCTGCTCAAGCAAAAGTTATCAGAGAGGAACCATCCACTTTAATTTTCGCCTCCGATCTCTCATATATACTCCTAATCAACTTTAAAATTGTATCAGGGAAAGCAAATGCTTCCATACATATTGTATTCTTGATCACAATTTCTCATAGCAATATTCTGTAAATGTATTTCAGTCTGTTTAAGGGGCACTTATCCCCTTTGACATAAGGTACACCCAAATCTACCCTTCTGTATAATTACTTAGCAGTTATTGTAAAATGTTCTTTTGTGTGTTTGTGGAGACTTTCTCCCTAACTCATTGTAAAATATTTAATCTGTTGTGGGGATTTTCCTCCTCTTGTATATAATTACTCATCAACTACTGCTTAAATGCATTTGGATCTGTTGTAGAGCTTTTCTCCCTATGCCTCCACTGAAAGTGGGCTATTGGCTCAGATGGACTTTCCTAGTTATCAAAGGGCAAGTAAATAAAATAAAAATATAATAAGTTGCTTCCCATGCTAACAGTTCAGGGCTTGATTCTTTCCACCTTCTTTTATCCACTGGCTGACTTTAAGTAATTCACTTAACCAGACAGTGCTTTGGGGCAATTCTGAATGTGGGCTAGGCTTCTTAATGGTGTCCTGGTCAGCATGCCTAATAACCGTTTATGAATCTGTAGCGGTTTTTCTAGCTATTCTCTGTTGCATACTGACCTAGTTCAGGAAATGTAATGGCAGCATCATCAGTAAACCAATTTGTAATGCAACATTGGCCAGTTATTATGCAGGTTAGTAGGCAGTGCATTTATAGATGAAGCCCTGAAATTGAAAGGTTTTTTTTTTTGCCAACAGCAACATCAGCATTAGTAATAGCTGTCTTAAATGTGGAATTATTCGGCTAAGTTTAACATATGCAGAGATTATGCATATCGACTTAACATATGTTATCAGGTGGGTATATTTCTTATGCTCTCATCATAAATATTCTTCTATTTAAACTCTGCAAAACATTGCTGTGTCTTATGGTATGATGCTAGTGACTTTTATACACTTTCGTGTAGATTGTCCAAAGCAATAGAGAAAGTACATGTGGTTTATTTTTTCATAACAATAAGGGATGCACTCAAGTCAACAAAGTGGCTATAGCTGCTGGTGCAAGTGGGAGGCTGGCTGTGGATGAAAGTACCTTATGCTCTTATCATCATTTTCAAACAGTCTTTAATGTGGCTTTGCAGTATTAGAGTGGAGGTGTGTGTGAATTAATTTGGAATACTTTACTATGACTACTGAGCATTTTTGTAAAGCAATTTTGAAATATGTTACTTTGGTCATTATTATTGCTATTCATTTTTTATGCAGACACCTATGAAAGATGCATTTAATAGTGTAGCTATAATTCCTGGATTTGGGGATGTCTGTGGATAAAAATGACTAATCTTACTAAGCTGCTAAAGTTAAAAAGTCATTAATCAATCTTTGCAGGGATAGTGTGTATTTGTGTTAATTTGACTAATTTACTGTGGCCATTTTTATCACACTCAGACAGACAAAGGGGTGGGAGTTTGGCATAATGGTTAAGGTGCTTACCTTACAGACACAAGATGCAGGGTTTATTTCTCATGTGGGGTAATTGGATAGGCTTAAAATGGCCCACAAGGGCAGTTAGCTTAGTACTAATCTATGAACCTATGAACCCATGTAATGCATATGAAGTCAATAAAATGGCTGTAATTGATGAGTATGGATATTGGTGGATTATAATGACAGCAGTTTGAGTGTCCTTTTGTGGTTGAAATGTTCTGAAATTGTTAGTTTTGTCATTATTAAATGTTTAAAACTACAAATTTAAAATACACTAAAACAAATGTTTCTTTATTAGGGAAGAAAATCAATTTAAAACAATCAGAAAGGTGAATCCAAAAGAACATATGCATTTATGCATGTTCTTAAAAATGTGTGTGTGGAGCCCTTGATTTGAAAACAGCCTGGGGTCCAAAGTACACTTACTCCACCACTGATTATAGCCTATAGTTGCATCTATTGCCTGTCATGGTCTGTGGATTTCTTATAGGTGTCATCAGCTAGGGCTCCAGGGCAGGTCTGGCATCACCAGTCAGATGCCCCTTGGAAATCTCACTCCTCACCAACCACTGGTACAAGACACACATGACATATATGGGAGTCACAGTGGCTGCTCAGGTGGCTTTCAGACACAATGCAGATAATACCCTGTACATTACATAACACCTGGCAGTTGATGGGTGGAAACATTTATGGTTCACATACCTTCTTCCCAGCTTAACTGGCAAGGCCTTTATTTAAATGCGGGTGCAGTCTATTGTCCTTAGTACCTCAGGGGAAATAGGCAATATCTTAAAATCCTACATGATGTTGGCTCTATCCTCTGTGGTATGAGGGAACCACATATGCCCCCCACATACAATAGCATGGCATTGAGGAACTGGATGAGTATTTTTGAGTCAGATGCCTGGGATGCCCTTCACAGTATCCCCTGTTCGTCATTGAATGTGTACAGAATCACATATTCTCCCCTGTAGCATGGCATTGAGGAGTTAGTTGAGTATTCTTGGCCAGATGCCTGGGATACCCTCCTCTACTGTATCCCCTATTGGTCACTGAATGGCCCATGTAGTTAGCATTCTTAAAGCCACATATACTTTAGTATCCACTATGATAGATAATCCATTACTCACACTGGCCTGCAGATATGGGCAACACATGTCTACCATCTCCTATATGGTGTATGTATCCATACTATAATAGTATATAATGCTGCTGTTATGAAGACCAGGAAATATCAAGCATGGTTGGGTGAAACAGCACCTCCAAGGGCAACAACATGCACCATCATGACTACTAGTGGCAAGTACAGCCTTTTGAAAATGCTCATTAAAAAATGTTTAGCTGTGGCAAGCCTTCACATAATTCATCTACTTTCCGGCATAAACACTGTGATTTCACTGTGGTCAGGCTCACTGGTGATGGAGCTTCATCTTGCAGACTTTATAGATTTCTGAATCACGACCCTTTAACAGTTTTGCCGCATTTGCATACTCTGAGACACTAATTAAGTTTAACAATGCTACTCATTAACAAGTCATTGTACAACTATTTTACAGTGAGTAAACCTGTTGAACAGCTTTTCCCACTCATGCTGATTGTGTCTTTGAATCTCACACTCCCTGTGCATGACTGCTCATCGAGCACAATTGTTTACCACAATGTGGTGAATGTTTCTGAATCCCTGAGAGCGTTGCACTTAAGCATTTTGTTATGAATGCAATGTGATACTACTAATCAAATGTATAGCCTTACAAATAAATTAATTTTGAAAAATACTGCTGAGATCTACATCGGTAAGATGGAAGGTTGAATTTATTTTATTTCTTTATTTGCAGTTTGTTTTCCAGGATAGTCCATTGGGTACAAGGAGCCCATTTTCAATGGACTCCTTGGGAGAAAAGCTCCAGAGAAATACAAATTCATAGTACAGAAAGAGCATAAAATTCATAATATACATTTCAATTAAATGTTAAATACATATTTTGTATAGTAAAAACCCATATTGCACAATTCAAATAGATGTTACATAATACAGAAATAAAAAAAAAAGATTTTCATTAGGAAAATTACATCAGGGTAATTCAGTAAGTAGTAGTTTTTTTTTGTTTTTTTTTTATTAGGGAATTACAATGAGGTAATTTTTTAGTCATTGGTCAAATATGTACCAAGGGATGTAAAACTTTAGAAGGTATTGACAGGCAACAAAGTTTGGAAAGTTAGGAAGAAAGTGTGGTAGAATTAGGTTGGATGAGAGCAAGAGCATTTCCATTGAATGAAATCAGATTTATAGTTTACTGAAAATAGTGCATAATATGACATTTCCTTCTTTGTTTTTCATAGAATCCGTGTCAACATCCATTAAAGCTTTAACAATGGTGAAAAGTGAGTTTGAACATATATCTTGTTGTCTTAACACTATTTGGCAAATTGGCACATATCGGTCTGCTTGAGGCATAAGCGTAGCATTTTTAAGGTTTTCCCCTTAATATCGTTACATAGCGTTTCAAGAACTACTTTCAGTTAGCAAGAAACATAAGCACGCTTTTATGATTGTGAAATTCTTGAATCATTCGAGGAATAATGCATTTCACATTGTAAGATTCTGCTTATGTTCACATTAAATCTGTCAGTACCAGAGAGTTACAAAAAACTGTTATGTCATTTGGAAGGGTTTGTTACACAGATCAGAAATGTAGATGGCACACCACAGCCCCTGTTATGTTAGGCTAAGTAGATTCTATACCAGACAGTATGGATATGCATTTTGTAAGTAATTATTTCCTACACAAAGGTGTGTAGGCAACTCATTAGCAAAATACCTGAAGTTATGATATGCATATTACAGTGCAAATTCTGCATTTGCATGCACAGCAATTAAACAGAAATTGGTACAGCACAGCAGGCAGGAAAGCGATGAGATGCTGTTATTGTTTTCAGTGTCTGGAACTTGCTGGTGTATGCTGAAACACCTAGAAGCCCTGATCAGTAACCTGACTCTCTGGAGTCCTTGTTTCACAGGCACTGTGCTGCAGGGAACATCTGCACTTGGTAGTTTGCTCATGTGACTATGCCCTACTGTGTACCTCGTTCCACCACTATGAATCTTTTTGAAGAATTGTTTGCATAAGTAGAGAGACTGTATGTCCCTTTCTTGATAAATCACAGAATGGTAGAATGTGGGGGAGGTTAGGATACCGACGAGACTACCAAGGATAACATGTCCCTGTCACAAACACCAATACTCAAGGACACTGCCTTTCTATTTCTGTTGCAAAACACTGTGGTCAACTAAAATTTTAACTGCCAAAGCATTGTAAAATTATCATGGAATCTCACATTTTAAGTAAGAAATCTAATTCATCGTAGCTTATATTTCTTCTTACATTTTCTACTTCTAAAACAGCCAGTTTGTTTTATTCAATATACTAATTCGGAATTTGTTTCAATTTTGCTCATTCACAGAGACAGAAGAAAACTTTATTGGAATCACTATAATGACTAGAAATTGCACTTCATAATTAAGGATTTGATTATTTGAACTTCAAGAATACAGTATTTTATTTTTCCAATAACTAAATAAATATCAGTAACCATATTACTTTTTTTGGTATTCCTAACATTGATAAGTGATGCTTAGACCAAAGCATACTTAGGGTTCACAGAGTTTGGTGAGTTACACCCTTATGGTGAGCATTAGTGACAGAACCGAGAGACATACAACAAATCTGAAAACAGAGCATTGACTTTACAATAGTGAGTTTCAGTATTTGTTTTAACACCTTTATTAAATTATTACTTAAGACATAGGCAAAACTATATTAACAGAAAAGACAATAATACAAACCATAATAATTTTTTTTCTGTTTACATACAGTTTATCTGAAGCAGTCTGTGTTCGTTATATGACCGATTTGAAAGCAGTATGTCTTTCAGTGTAGATGAGCCATTGACTATGCAGAAGGCAGTTCTAACGGGGTACCTTCCCCCACCAGAATATCAGCCATGGAATGTCATTGTACATTACCTATGCTGGGTGCCAATTAGTTTTGTTTTCAAGCAGAAGTCACTGACAGAAACCTGATGGCTTGCTACATTTTTCCTGGAATAGGTGCACTTTTTTAATCTTTTTTTATTTAATTTCTTTGTAAACTAGAGCATAACAGTCAAACAAAGCACATATGACTTTTTTTGAACATCAACCAGTTGACATGAGTCAAAGTTAAAGTTTACACAATCCAGCAGTATGAGGACATCAGTACTATTAGTACTTCTCATGCATTTTGCAACAAGCACATGGCTCCTCTCCTCAGGCACAAACTTACACTGAGTTTGTTGTCATTCGTGCTTGTTTTACCGGTTCACCTCCTAATAATGGTATTACATAACCTATGTTCCTATGCTGTATTGTTCATATTAAAAAGACCTTATCGCATACATATATATATATATATATATATATATATATATATATATATATGTATATTAAAGGTTTCAATCTCTCTAACTCTGATAGCAACTTAAATCAAAATACATGCTATTTCTCTCTTAACTTGTACATTTTATGGTATTGAAACAATGAACACAAATACATGAAAGATGCACTATTTGGTCCAAGATAAAATATAGAAAGTGTATTGTGCGCAAAGTACAGCATATTGTTAATGGTTTAATTTTTGCCTGGTTTTGTTAAGCTGCTTGTTTTAAAACTGCATTATATAAGATGACAATATGTGGTTTACTGCACTTAACTGCTCATGTCAAAAATAGAACTGTATAGTGAACATGTATTGTTTCAGGAATGTTGCCAACAGGCATCCTGTGTGCTCATGTTCTTTTAGAAAACATGAGAAGAGAGAATGTCAAATGTATTTTGAAAAAAAGACTGAAAATATTCTCTGGTTTACATTATATGACTTAAGACATTATAGTCCTCATGGAGGATATTCAGAAAAAAAATCATAACTTGACCTGTCTGTAAAAAAATGCATGGTAGTTGTAGTACAGGGCTGGTGCTATAAAATTGGGGGTCACCAGCAAATTTCAAGTTGGGGGGCCCTATCCTGGAGACATCCATGTATCACCATATTGCTGCCAAGGCCCCTTCCCTTTAAGTTACTACACTTCCAAGCATCCCTTTAATGACTACTGTATACCGATATGGCAGCAAAATTACACACACAGACCATTACAGACTTGCATTTGCAGTGCCATTAGTTGTGAGTGCCATCAGGTTGTACCAGGTGAAAGTGCAGACAGAAAAAATGGAAAATCATGTAGACTCATGCAGTGGCGGCTGGTGACTTCAAATCAAAGGGAGCTGCAGGAAACAGCTGAATGGGTGAGGTCAATGGGAAGGCATGCGGCCAACTAGAAAGGGGAGAAGCTATGCTCAAAACCACAAAAACTGTAACTTTAATTAAATACGCTACACTGGGTGCCAAACTGTCATTATGAGAGTCCAATCAAGACAAAATGAAGTGTAGAAGAAAAAAAATATTTCAATGCATTGGCTGTATGACAGCTTACTTAATATCTAGATGGAAACAAAAAGGTTGTGAGGCGTGAACAAGTAAATTACTTTTTAAATACATTACTGGAATACCAGTCAAAATCAAGTATATGAAAAACCAGAAGCACTCAACTCAAACCACTTCTCCTTGCACTGCAGTTCTAATTATAATTTATATTCAACTTTATTAAAGTACCAAGTAACATGCTGAAAGTAGCAATCTCTGTGATACCTCCACTTGTAAAAATGTTTCTTATCCAAAAAAGACCTGCTGCCTGACAACTATCTACTTGTTTCATGGGGAAAACATGATCAAAGTGAAAAATGAAAAGCAAACAAGAAACAAGCTCAAGATACATTGCTTAAAGGATTACTGTACAGGTTACGGACCACACATGATAGATTGGCATTCTGTTTCGTTTATGGGTAAAGCCTGCAGAGATGACTGGAATTCTCCAACAAGTGTAATGAGCTTCTTAAAATAATGTAATCCTGTCCTTTATTACAAATACTGTCATATGCATTTCAATACCCAAGGCTTATACATTATCTAGTTATATAAGTATTCTCTGCATGGCAACAACACAAAGGCTTTCAATGTTGGCAATTCTTTAACAGTATGCTTATTAAAGGTTACTTGCGTCTTACGATCTCAGACAAGCTTACCTGATGGTCACTAAAGCATTGCTACTTAAACACAGAGCAACAGGCACTTTCTGAGTAATAATAAGCATAAATCAACAGTAGAAAAATATGACAGAAACCAGACCATTCTGCAAAATCAAGGACAGATGAAAAGCCACTGTAGTACTTGTGTCTACCTTGGATGTGGGGATACTCTGTGCATTTACACTGCATAACTGCTCCTTGCCTTGCTTGGACACATCCAGAGTCATTACATCGGGGAGTGGTGTGCAACAAGTATGTCATAATTTGAAATGTCTGGCTGACTGTGATGGCCCTGACACATTTGTCATACCTCTCAACCTCAGAGCAAGAAATCTGGACAAAGCCATACATAGAAGTGGGACAAAGGCCCAAAAATAAGGACAATTTTTAAATATTGCTCTTATAAACTTAGAAAGATAATAGAATAGTAAGTCTTGCATTCGTATGAATTCTCTGAAGGGTATGAAATCTGAAACTCAAATGTCTGTCATTATTTTCTAACTTCAGTCTTTAATGATTTGCACTAATTTGCCAAAAAAAAACCCACAATTTTATGAAAAATGTGCCAAAAATGTGATGCAAAAATATAAAATAGCCACACAATACAGCTGGGGACCTGTCAAAGAAGGGACACTTTTTTATTAGTACTGCTAACTTGAGCAGCTGACAAAAATAAAAGAATCTACATACATTTCTGAAATAAAAGTGATCTATAACTCTGATTATTACAGTTATTTCTTAATTGTAAACCCTCCACATTTTCTTCCAAAATTGCTATTTTTGCGGAGGGATTATTAGGGGAAGAGCAACATTTTGAGCCAAAATCGGGGACAGCTGAGCAGTTTGGCTATCCCTAATTCTATAAAGCAATTTATTTGCATGTACCTCTCAAACTGTTAATGCAATAAATCTGGACAAGGCCAAATATACTGGGGGAATATATAAACAGTACAAAAAATTGCTCTTGTATAAACTGAGACAGTTGATAGAATAACAGGTTTTACTTAGGTCCATAGGTTCATACTAGGCTATCTGCCCAAGGGCATTTATAAGCCTAGCCCATAGTTATTTGGCTTTCGCCACCCCTTTAGTTTGAATAAATGAAGTTGGCTTTGGAGATGTTTTTTACAGAGGTTTCCTTACTGGGGTGTGGAGGAGGGATGCGGATGCCAAGGGTTATTAGCTTATGGTTAGACCTGACCACCAATGGGGTGACCACTGGTGTGGAGAATCAATTTCCCATGTTGGTAATGACCAGGTCTTGGATATTGGAGCTCCTGGTGGGACTATGGGTTACTTGATCCAGGGCATTGGGAATTATGACTTCCAAGAACCGTTGGGCACAGGTTTTGGTACACGAGTAGTTTTAACAGTTATTGGCAGGGTAGTTGAAATCACCCAGTATTAGGGTGTTTGGTTGTATCTTAATATTTTCCAGTATGTTTAGAAAGGTGTAGTGGGAATCTTGTGGGATGGTGGGAGATCTGTAGCAAGTTATACAATTTGGATTGCAGTCTTACCTAGTGTTAGTTGCACTGAGACAATTTCAGATGCATTGTGTTGGACAAGTAGCCTGGTTGTGGAATATCCTTGGTGAATATGGACATTCCTCCACCTTTAGTGTTTTGGTCCTGGTTTGGTGGCCAACAGGTGTGGTAAGAGCTGTACCTGGCATTGCAGGGCTGTTCTCTGGAGCCTTTGTTCAGATCTTTGTTACTGCACAAATATTGATGTTCTCCATTTTTAGGAGTGCTAGTGACTATGAATGGCCATAAAAGCATTGATCCCTACACAGTTTCACAGTTGCCATGTTTGGGAGTAGAACTCCTACCTAAATAGTACATCACACCACAACATTATGCAGTTATAGCACACGCCACAGAGCTTACTGTGCTACTCCTTCCCCAAAGGTGTATTTCAAAGTGAATGACATTAGCAGGCATACCAATGTAGGGCAATGGAAATTGTAGTGACTGTGAATGGCCTCAAAAGCATTGATCCCTACATATACAAACAAACACAGCATTTCACAGTTGCCATGTCTGGGATTGAAACTCCTACCTAACTAGTACATCACACTGCAGCATTACACAGTTATAGAATGTCCATGGAGCTTACTGAATTACTTCTTCCCCAAAGGTGTATTTCAAAGTGAATGACATCAGCAGGCCTGCCAAATTAGGGCAATGGAAATTGTAGTGAATGTGAATGGCCTCAAAAGCATTGATCCCTACACATACAAACAAACAAACAAACAAACATACACAGAGTTGCACAGTTGCCATGTCTGAGATTAGAGCTCCTACCTAACTAGTACATCACACTACAGCATTATGCAGTTATAGCATGCGCCACAGAGCTTACTGGGCTATTCTTTCCCCAAAGGTGTATTTCAAAGTGAATGACATCAGCAGGCCTGCCGAAGTAGGGCAATAGAAATTGTAGTGACTGTGAAGAATGGCCACCAAAGCATTGATACACACACACACACACACACACACACACACACACACACACACACACACACACACACACACACACACACACACACACAGTCGCCATGTCTAGGATTAGAACTCCTACATCACAATATAGCATTATGCATTTATAGCACATTCCATGGAGCTTATAGAGCTACTCTTTCACCAAAGGTGTATTTCAATGTGAATTACATCAGCAGGCTTGCCAAAGTAGGGCAATGGGGAGTGCAGTGTGTGTGCATGGGCCATAAATCATTCATCTGGAAGCAGACACACAACACTCAGTTACACACAGGTTTAAATTGAACAGGTACGTGTATACAACTGCTAGATGAATAATGACTTGTACAGTCATGTTACACAGTTATCACAAGCACCACAGACACTATAGTGCTGAGGAATACCAGAGGCAAATGTCTACAGTGATTGACATTTGCACATCATATGGTTTTAGCCAATTGGATGTGTGTTGGGTGGGACAGGCCTCATGATGAGAGGCTCATTGTCACTGTCTGTCACTCTCTTCCACACACCTATGTATGTGTAAGTTTGGCCTATTATAGTGTGTTGTCCTTTGATAAATGTGTGTATTCCTATCCAATGTGTGTGCAAAGCATGACTGGTGTACAATGTGGAGTGTGTGCACAAACATCCAGATATGTCAGATATGTATGGTCCACTGTTGTTGCCAGGCATGGGCTTCATTTCTCTAAGTGTGGGAGCATGCCCAGTATGACCTTCTGTATTGAATGTGTGAAGCCATTCCAGGTAGGGTGTATCCAGTGCAGGCTTTTGTGTTCTACACCTACAGCTAGCAACCTGTTTCTGTGGGATATCTGTAGATTGGTTGACAATATGTGGTCAAAATGGGCAAAGGATAGTGGGTTACTGTAGGTAATTGTGTCTGTGCTGCTTCTGCTACATGGTTTTGGTGTTAGCATAGATATTCAGACATATGTACTGTTTTACACTGTGATGTTTTATGTCATCAACTACTGTCAGGTACACATACTCAGGTACACATATTTGCTTTCTGTAATTTCCTGGGGAACACAGGGTGAATGAATTGTGGTCTGCAGCCTACATATTCTTGTACAATCATGTCATTCTGGAGGGGAAGCGGCAGACACTTGTTGATGTGTCTGTGTAATTGTTTCAGCACCTTGGTACAGTGGAGGCTGAGAATCCCATGCCTGTACATCCATCAATGTGACAGTATGGCCATATCCTGCTGTGGCCATACCTCACAGCTATACAGATTCACACAGGTTACCCAGGGGGAGGACTCATATTTCTGGTCATTACCCCTTCACATTGTGGTTTACAAGCAGGTTTGTAGCCACCCATTCCTGTGTTTGCAGGCAGGGATAGTATGTGCACACGGCTGTTTCAGACATCTCACACTCCATGGCGTCCATGCTCTTACCCCCCCCCCCATTATTCTATCCTCTTTCAAACATTATGCAAACATTATCTGATAAGTTCCCTATAGTTATCACTTCATCCCAGCAGTATTTTGGGGTCGGTCCACAGTTCATGCAGTAGGACATGGTGGACATGCTACTGGGATTTGTGAACATGGCCTTGCATTTGGGTTTTGTGGACTGTGTTATGCTGAGTTTTGGGAGTTCATGAGATAACATGCATTGGCAGTATGTGTGAGACACAGACCTTTGACAGAGGACTGTAGGGCATTTTGTAGTGATGCAGGCCATCTGTAGCAGGTCATTGCATTGTGTCACCCCTACAGTCCCAGGCTGCAAATAACTATATTCCCCTGGGTGACAGGAAATGTGTGCAAGGTCTTAATGTCAATAGTTTATGTCCATATTGATCCAGTGGTGTGGATGCTGGCAGGGTGCTGCTTACAGCTAGGGACACACCTGCATGGGACACCTCTTCAGCATGCTGCATTCTGTGGCAATTTCCATACAGATGTGGGGGTCATATTGTACTCATTCACAACAGCAGGGATAGGACCTGTGAGGTACCTGTGGCTAATGGTGGGGTAAGCTGGGTGCATGTGTGCTATGGAAGCTACTTGCAGCTGACTCACATATGTACGTGGGGCATTCCACTTATGCTGGCTTGTGCAGGGACATCAGCAGTTTCTCAGTACTTCATACCTGTGACTTTTGTGGTCTGTCAGTGTTTGGCCAGACAGTATCAGTATTCCATACTACAAATCCAACTAATGTGCTGCTAACCTGTATATACAATTCCAAAGGTGTGTCCTTTTGACAATAACATTTTATACACTCTCTGTCTAGGGTTCCTCCACCTATGTACTGTTTGTATGTCTGGGCCCACATTCATGCCATGTCCTTCTTTCAGATCATTACAGATATTACATCCGAACAATTACTATGGCTTACTGCTGGAATGTGTCTTGCTGGGATTCATTGTGTTTGGCACTGCAGTTGTGAGAACTTGGCCATGTCATTGGCAGTACTGGCCAATGTCCACCAGGCTACAACCCACCATGCCTACATGCTGACCACTCTCACACAATATACAACACGCACCAACCTAACACACACAGCTCTGCATATTGCACACATGCTACAATCTATCCTGCTACTTTGGCTGGCTCAGGTAATCGGTGCTCCACTGTTATTAAACTTACACATACATGTTACTAAATTTCTACATAGGATTGTGGGGGGGGGCACACTTGACAACTGTACACATTTGCTATGACTGTACTGGTATTTCAGGTATTCCATTTCATTCTGTATTCTGACCTATCATGCAGACTAGAGGCATATCAGTACTACAGTTCTTAGGTTTTATTGACCTACATTTCAGTTTCAGACTTCTTACCCTTCAGAACTAACATCCCAATGCCTGACCTGTTGTAGTCTGTCTGTGTAGGTTTGGAGGGGGGCTGTTTTCCATAGCCATCAATCAGAGGCCTTAGCACAGCCTTTCCTTGTGTTTGTCTATGCCTGTCCTGCTGGCTGAGACTGTTGTATATGTCCTATGGACACACATTTGGCCCACCACATTTCCTGCAGTGGGTTTTGTCACCTTGTCTAGTACTGGCTACTATCATGCAACCAGTATTTGTTACAGATTTCATGCTGCCAATATAGGTGCCTACTATCTGATGGCATCCCATTCAGCCACGCAATTCCCTTGCATGCTCACATCCATACCATAAATGCAAGTAACAGAACATACTACTCCATTCAGCAATTGATAGGGAGAGTGACTTACATTGCGGTTGTGCCAGTATTGAGGATGGTGCTGGAGGGCTGACTATGTCAGATGCACATAGTACACTCCCTTTATATGGTTAAGCACCGGTAGTATCATGTTTGGCATCCCTTTTACTGTATGTGTGAGTCAGAGAGAGGTGTAATTCCCTGGGTTCCTACCACGTCAGTGTATGTGCTATGCATAGCCTCTTTGTCAAGGCCTGGGCATACTGGGCATGCCTCCTTCTGCCTACTGGGGCAGGCTCAGGTTGATCCTCCTCTGAGTCACTCTGTGCCTGTGCAGGCCTTGGCAATGGTGGGGAACTTTGCGGCCCTGCCCTGTGCTGTTCCTGCTGCAGCTGTTTCTATAGGATCATATTGTGTAGCATGGCACATATGATAATAATCTGGGTAGATGTAGCTGGCGAGTACTGCAAGGCTCCACTGGATATGTCCAGGCACCAGAACCATGAGTTGAGCATCCCAAACACACGTTCTATTATGATTCTGGTCTGTGCGTGTGCCTTATTATGGAGTTCTTGTTACTTGTTCTTGTGACTTTTGTGGTCTGCCAGTGTTTGGCCAGACAGTATCAGTATTCCATACTAGAAATCCAACTAATGTGCTGCTAACCTGTATATACAATTCCAAAGGTGTGTCCTTTTGACAGTAACATTTTATACACTCTCTGTCTAGGGTTCTTCCACCTATGTACTGTTTGTATGTCTGGGCCCACATTCATGCCATGTCCTTCTTTCAGATCGTTACAGATATTACATCCGAGCAATTGCTATGGCTTACTGCTGGAATGTCTCTTGCTGGGATTCATTGTGTTTGGCACTGCAGTTGTGAGAACTTGGCCATGTCATTGGCAGTACTGGCCAATGTCCACCAGGCTACAACCCACCATGCCTACATGCTGACCCCTCTCACACAATATACAACACGCACCAACCTAACACACACAGCTCTGCATATTGCACACATGCTACAATCTATCCTGCTACTTTGGCTGGCTTAGGTAATCTGTGCTCCACTTTTATTAAACTTACACATACATGTTACTAAATTTCTACATAGGATTGTGAGGGGGGGGGCACACTTGACAACTGTACACATTTGCTATGACTGTACTGGTATTTCAGGTATTCCATTTCATTCTGTATTCTGACCTATCATGCAGACTAGAGGCATATCAGTACTACAGTTCTTAGGTTTTATTGACCTACATTTCAGTTTCAGACTTCTTACCCTTCAGAACTAACATCCCAATGCCTGACCTGTTGTAGTCTGTCTGTGTAGGTTTGGAGGGGGGCTGTTCTCCATAGCCATCAATCAGAGGCCTTAGCACAGCCTTTCTTTGTGTTTGTCTATGCCTGTCCTGCTGGCTGAGACTGTTGTATGTGTCCTATGGACACACATTTGGCCCACCACATTTCCTGCAGTGGGTTTTGTCACCTTGTCTAGTACTGGCTACTATCATGCAACCAGTATTTGTTACAGATTTCATGCTGCCAATATAGGTGCCTACTATCTGTTGGCATCCCATTCAGCCACGCAATTCCCTTGCATGCTCACATCCATACCATAAATGCAAGTAACAGAACATACTACTCCATTCAGCAATTGATAGGGAGAGTGACTTACATTGCGGTTGTGCCAGTATTGAGGATGGTGCTGGAGGGCTGACTATGTCAGATGCACATAGTACACTCCCTATATATGGTTAAGCACCGGTAGTATCATGTTTGGCATCCCTTTTACTGTATGTGTGAGTCAGAGAGAGGTGTCATTCCCTGGGTTCCTACCATGTCAGTGTATGTGCTATGCATAGCCTCTTTGCCAAGGCCTGGGCATACTGGGCATGCCTCCTTCTGCCTACTGGGGCAGGCTCAGGTTGATCCTTCTCTGAGTCACTCTGTGCCTGTGCAGGCCTTGGCAATGGTGGGGGACTTTGCGGCCCTGCCCTGTGCTGTTCCTGCTGCAGCTGTTTCTATAGGATCATATTGTGTAGCATGGCACATATGATGATAATTTGGGTACATGTAGCTGGCGAGTACTGCAAGGCTCCACTGGATATGTCCAGGCACCAGAATCATGACTTGAGCATCCCAAACATACGTTCTATTATGATTCTGGTCTGTGTGTGTGCCTCATTATGGAGTTCTTGTTTGGGTGTGGGTGCATTTCTGATGGGTGTCATCAACCAGGGCTCCAGTACGTAACCAGCATCCCCCACTAGGTGGCCGTATGGGATGTCCCCATTGGCAAATCTCTGGTACAGCTACATCATATGCCAGATGTGGGAGTTGTGATAGCTTCCAGGGCTGCCAGCACACACATTCATTATAATGCCTCAGGCACTGCACACGACCTGGCAGTTGATGGAGGGGAAGCCCTTGCCATTTATGTAGACTCTTCTCCGCTCACCAGGTGGTGCTTTGATGTGCATGTGCATGCCATCTATAGCACCCACTATTTCAGGGTATTCTGCTCTTTGGTGGAAGAGATGCATATTGCTGCTCAACGCCTCATGGGTATTGAGGAAAGATATGTGCTCATCGGCATGTGCTGACATGGCATCTAGGAACTAGTGGAGTACCCTGGATGCTGATACCTGTGAGATCCCCATGATATCCCCAGTTGGCCTTTGGAAGATACCTGTGGCTAGTATTCTTAGGCCTACACATACCTTGGTATCCACTGGGATGAGTTCCCCTCTGTTGGTTCTGTGTGTGAGGCGTGGCCGGCACAGCTCAACAATTTGCTGTAGGTGGTCCCTGTTCACCCTATAGTGCTCCACTATCTCCAGCTCATGTAGCCCCTGGTAGGTTACCTTGGGTCTGTACACTCTTCTCCTTCTCCTCACTGTGGGTTGGTCATCAGCATTCTCATCGTCACCACCCTCAGCCTCTTCCACATGTTGATTTATGAGAGCAAATGTAGCCCCTATAATTTTGTTGCTTTTGTAAGGTAAAATTTCCCCATTTGTGTACACCGGTGGTGTAGAGTTTGTGGTAAAAACCAGATGAAAAGGTGTTTGCATAGTTTATAGTGGTGTGCTGGGCTGGGCTGGGCTGCTGCCTGTGTAATTGGCTGATTCTGATACATTTCACCTGCCAGCTATGATAGTTCTTTTTGATTACCTTCCTACTGCTGTTTTCCCTTTCCATTGCCTTCCTGTTTAAGCCCAGATGTGTGCCATGCAAACACAGTGCTCTGATGTGCATGGGGTTGCTATTTCCTGGTTTACTTTTTTTTGTTGTTTAAAACCCAGTGCACGATGCACACACCCATTTAGGCAATGTAAAGTGTGCTTGGCAGCTTCAGACACACCCCCTTCCTTAGCTCTGCTAAGCTAAGGGCAAACCCAAGCCACAGGGCTCCAATAAGCTTACAGTATGCCTGATACACCCCTCTATGATAGCTGTTAGGCTTGCACTATGGTCTTCCCACACCTACACAGTTGGGTGCAGGCTAGCCATGTGGGGAAATCTGTGATTGAGTATTATTCCCCTCATTTGCATAGGATTGCCTGCTAATGCCTAGTTACAAATCCCACACTGGGCCTTTCCCCTTAGCAACCACTATTTACTGGCCTTGTTTTCTTCTGCCTGCCATTGACTATAATGGCAAAATTGTGATTTTGCAGAGAAACCTTTTTTCAGGGTTTTTCTTTTATTTTCCAGTCAAACCCATTTGCACTCCGCTGCCCTTCACTTAAATGGCCGAAATCGGCCAAAAAAAAAAAGTAATTTTTTTTTTTTTTTGCAACTGTTTTCCATGCCAGTGGCATGCTTTACACATTATATACACCCTTTATTTGGAGCTGTCATGGCTCTATTTTGTAGTTTGCAGAAATAGTTACTAACCAAGTACATTTCTGCAGGTTACACTGGTCCTGCACGGATGACTGCCAGCTTCCTTGATTGTTAATTCACCTAATTTGAATGTTTTTCACCTCCTAATGGGGTAATTAGCATACAGGAGCTGTGTCCATGCAGGAATAGTGCAGGAGTGCTCGTGCACATCCCGGGAGCTTGTTCCTGGATCTCTCGGCAGCCATATCGCCTCCAGCAGCTCCTGCACTATTCCTGCACACCGTGCAGAGCTTGCTGAATTCTGGGGATAATGTGTCCATATTTAACAGGAGAATTAGCATTGGTTAGAGGAAATAATGTAAGTTTGATTAATGAGTAGAATAAAGAAGAAAAAGTAGGTATATTGTGAGAGAACACCATTCACAATATTTACAACTATTTACAACTTGGATGCCTTAACAAATGTGTAAATGACATCATACTAGTGTGATTGACAATAGATTATCATCAGCATTAATTTGTTATAGGACTGAAAAGTACGAACACAAAGGTCTTCACAGATTCTGTTAACAGTAGTGATTGTTGTATGAGAATTATTTTGATTGAATTCAAAGAGTGCACCAGTATTTCTGGAAATCGTCTTTTTCTTTTTACTGTTAGAACAAAATGTATGTGCAGATATATACTTAATTGCCATAGTTTTAAAATTCTCCCAAGAGATTACAGATGGATTTTACCAGTTCTTAGCTATAAAGTGTTTGAGAAGAGCACACAAAGTTATTAAGATGTGTCTCTGAACACCTGTTATAGGTTTAGGAATAATATTCAGGATTGTGGTTTGCCAGGAAAAGGTGGTCTCATACCCCATTTTTCCAGTTGAGCTCAAAGAGAGCACCACACTTTATATATATTTTTGCAACTTCAAAAGATGTGGAGTAAATCTGCGTGCTTGAGGGAACAAAAAGGACATGGTAGGCTTTTGTTGCACCCAAATGTTAATAGAACAGCAGGAGTATAGTAGGAAACAACAGGCACATTAAACATCAAAAATAACATAAAAAGAAAAAACAACTTACACCACACTGCACCCCTTGTCCCATTGTGTACAAATGCTTTATGAGAATCTCAAATGGCTTAGTGGTTAAGTGCTTTGACTATGGTGTACAGGGTCCTGGGTTCAAAATCTCTGAGAGTTGTTTTCAACCTATAAATTCACCTCAGGGATCATATCAGTCACCCTGCTAGACAGGGGTCCAGCAAAGTAAATATTGTGGGAAGAAATATCTAAGGGATTGTTACGGCTAGGCTTGTATAGGCCCTATGGCCAATAGCCTAGTACCAACCTAAGAAGTAGCACTCTTAATTATTTTACAGTCTTAGCAAAATAAGCATATTAAAAATACCCCACTGAAATGGAAAATATTCTGGCAAATGTTGATTCTTGTAGGCCAAAACACTTACTTTTCTTGCAAGGGATGCTATGTAGAAGTAAAGTTAGATAATTGATGTGATAACCAAATGTTCTACAGTAGAACAGTTAGTTATCACATCTATTATATAGCTTTACATTCCCTAGAATACATACTTCATAGTCCAGAGGGATTTTGATCATAATATGCTTAATGGATATTACTGCTTGGACTCACTAACCCAAGATTTGTGTTTCATCCCTCCGAATGTGTTTTCGTTTTTATTTATGAGCACAGGTGTTCCAGTAGGATTTGATGTCCAGGGACGATATTTATTCTTGCCTTCAGGTGTAAAATATCATGATGAAAAATATTTTCATGTATGATCCTGTTCCACAGTGATATAGTACATTGATTGTACTGACATCAGACTTTTATAATTGCCATAAGGTATTTCAGGAATAAATTATGATGTTCCATTTAAAGTAAAGATTTGTAGTGCTGCCCATGATTCAGAGAGCTGCTTAAAATTAGCTAAATCTTTATTTTCTGGTAGTACAAAAATCAGGTGTCAAAAGGGTTTCCTAAATGTATAATGTGAAGTTGTTCAATCTCGACGTTCATTCTTTACTGATGGGTTCGGAGCTGATCAATTGGCTCCGGTATGGCTGTTTGCAAAGCTTGAGGTTTAGCAGTAGCTCGAGGCCAAGCCCCTTATCCCATGATGCACTGTGGAATTACCTCAGATCTAGTTTGCCACGGCACTGATCAGAGGTTCCAGTTTTGCTCGAGCCAGTATTTCTAGAAAAAAGGCGTGTTTTTTGCAAGTTATTTCTATTTTTTTTACTTTTTCTATTTTATAGTTGTTAGAGTAGTCTTGTGTAGCTTCTTAAAAGCTTCCCTTTTCCCGCGTGTGTTAGTTAGCTAGTTTTAGCATATTTTTAGTGGCCTCATGTTTTGGCCTAGTTTCTCTTGCATTTTCATACTTATATACCTTTAGCTTAGTGTTGGCCTTTGCCTTTGGGCCATTGTTTATAGTGTGTGTGTTAGCTTCTAGATAGAGTATAGTTGTAATTTTGGCTGTTTTCTAGGCTTTGTGTGGTGTTTTAGAGCCTAGGTGTAGTTCTTTGATACTTTAGTATACTGAGAGTCCTTTTTTCTTAGGCTTGTGTGCATTTGGTTAAGCCTAAGGCATTTTGATTGCTGGATATGTCTGAGGACAAGGATAAGCACCCAAAATCTGGATTTAAAAAGTGTCCAGACTGTGGGCAAAAGATGTCGGTAACTGATGGCCATGTAACGTGCGTCTACTGCTTAGGAGCTGTCCATTTGCAGGAGTCTTGCAGTATTTGCCACTCTTTTTCCTCTAGGGTTTTATTGGAGAGGAAAAGAAAGTTAGTTGATAGAGGCTTGCTTAAGCATCTGTTTCATGAAACATTGAGTGACCAGGATGGGGCCAGCAAGTACTCCAAGTACTCAAAGTCCTCAGGGGACTCTAAGGAATCCAAACTGTCCAAGAAGTCCAAGATATTGGAAGATCCTGTGACATTGGCTCCACAGACCTTGGAGCTGACTGTCTTTTCAACTTGGAGCTGGCCCACAGCTCTGGAGCTGGTATCTGAGAGACCTACATCTCCACTTCTTCAGTTGGCCCCGTCGGTGCACTCGTCTAGGTCTTCTGTCAGCCTGTTGGATTTGGATATGGACCAATTGGTGCAGAAGCTTTTATGAGCACCAGGCCTTGCTAAATTGTTGTCAGCTCTGACTCTAGCATCAGAACCGAAGACCACTACCCCTGACTTGACTGCTCCTCCTCCAAGCCGTACCAGACCTTTGGAGCCAGAGGGGGCCAATCTGTTGATCATGGAGCCTTTGGAGCCAAGACCTGCTCCAATGTCCTCAGTTCCATCCACTCTGATATCCTCGGCACTGACCGGGGACTCTAGGAGCCGACACTCTCTTGTTGGGACCGGAGACTATAGTTGCACTGACTTGTCGGTGCCGACTCTTCCTCTTGGGGCTTCAGCTCTGATGAGCTTGGCTTCTACCTCCAGCTCAGAGCCCGTGGCCTTGGTGTGGGAGGGGTTGGTGGTTCCTTCAGGTCTGTCAACTCCTTCTCATTGGAGCCACAATGCCTTCAAAGCCATGAGGAGAGCATTGTCCCCCAAGACATCCTCTACACCAGGTCTGGCTTCCTCATCCCCCAAAGTGCCTGTGTCCACTTCTGCTTCCATCATCCAGGCTAGGCGTAGAGACCCTGAGCCTCAGGTAGCCCCACAGGGTGCTCCCTGTTCTTCTGAGACCTCCCCAGAGGGTCCCACTGAGGAGGTCCCCAGGAAAAGATTGTGCAAGAGGAGACACTTGGACTCCCTAGAGGAGTCTTTAACATCTGACACTGACTTGGATGAGTCAGTAGGGTCCTCACTGTCCCCATCTGAGGATATCTCCTTTGCGGAGATACTCAAGATCCTTAGGCAGAGGGGTGATTGGCAGTCCAAAATCCCTACTGAGGACGAGTCAGTTCTCCTGAAGGCTTTCGGGTGTCAACCTTCCACCTCTTGGGTGTCTCTGTCCTTCGATGAGCTCATGCAGCTGGTCTCTCAAAGGGCGTGGGAGTCACCGGAGTCCATGGAGCCTGTTCCTTGGAGGCCTAATAAGTTTATTTCTGCTCCAATAGATAAATCCTTTTTGTACAAAGGAGTCCCTGTTGAAGCCATGGTGGTGGCGGCGGCCACCAAAAAGGAAATTTCTGAGACTTCCTCGTCTATCCATCCTCATAATAGAGAGTCCAGGATCATGGATAGATATGGGAAATGCATGTTTAGTTCAGGACTTTTACACTCTGTTCCCTGAACTATTTGACCCATTTCACTAGGTTGCAAAGAAATCTCCTTAAGGAGCTGGGAGATACTCTTCAAGGTACTGTAGCTGCGGGGGCTACCGATAAAGTTACCACCCAGCTTGCTACCCAAAATTCTATTGTGAACTTGTCCATGCATCTCATATCATATGCAGCTGACAGGATGAGTAGGGCAGCTGGTACAGGAATTGCTGTCAGAAGACATTCCTGGATGCGCTTATGTTCCTTCGCGGAGCCCTTTAAGTCTTCATTCATGAACACCCTTTTTGATGGCTCATCTCTTTTTGGGCCTAAAGTGAAGGAAGCTTTGACCATTTGTGAACAGGAGGGAAAGACTCTGTCTGCCATCGGAGTCCATTTTTCCACCCTTATTCGGCCTTACCCCAAAGGCCAAAGGGGAAAGGTGTGGTTCCGGAAAGCCCAAGGAGCCTATCAGAACACACGTGTTGAACCCCCCCTATAGGGGCAGAGGAGGGGGGTAATAATGGAAGATGCCACCCACGTGGCAGAGGGGGGTCCATAACACCAGGGTGACAGAGATCACTTCTCTGGTCATCCCTATCAGCGCTCCTGAATGGAGGCCCGATTGTCCTGCTCTGGAGGCAGTCGGGGATCGCTTATCTTTGTACCCAAATGCCTGGCGAGATATAACAAAAGACAGCTGAGTACAAAGTATTATTTCCAGAGGGTATTTCATACTGTTCTCCACTCCTCCCCGGCCTGCAAGGAGAATCCTGGACATTCCACCCAGTTACAGGGAACAAGCAACTATAGCAGTCCACAACTTGCTAGAAATAAGAGTCACCCAGCCAGTCACAGCAGACCAAACAGGATTCAGAACTTACTCAAGATTCTTTTTGGTTCCAAAGAAAACAGGGAACTGGAGACCCATTTTGGACCTCAGCAGACTCAACCAATTTGTGAAGAAAAAGAAGTTCTGGATGGTCACACTACAGTCTATACTTCCCTTTTTAGGGAAAGACAATTGGATGTGCTCAATAGATCTCAAGGATGCGTACTACCATATAAAAATGGCCAAGCCATCCAGAGATCAACTGCATTTCTGTTTGGGAGCCAATCATTATCAATTTTGAGCCCTGCCCTTTGGTCTCACTACAGCCCACAGAATGTTCACCAAATGCATGGCAGTGGTCCCGGCTCACCTGAGGCTTCTAGGATTCCAGGTGTTTCCGCACCTAGATGATTGGCTCCTTACCTCCACCACCAGGCATCAACTGATTCAGGCAAGGGAATATACTTTGACACTCTGCAATCACTTAGGCATTACAGTCAACTCAGAAAAGTCTGCCTTGTCTCCATCGCAGTATATTATTTTTATAGGGGCAGAGTTAGACACTTCAACCACCACTCTATGACTACTAATCGAGAGAGTCTTTCTTCTACACCAGCATGTCAGCTTGTTGGTATTGAAAGACAGAGCACTAGCCACAGAAGTTCTAAAAGTATTGGGTTTGATGGCTGCAGCGATCTTGGCCATACCATTAGCAAGGATGCATATGCGGATTCTTCAATGGCTGCTGTTCACTCAGTGGTCTTATCAAGAACTTCCAATGAATCACACAATTTTAATTATGAACTCTTGCAAAAGTGATCACCAGTGGTGGTTGACGTCTCTTTATGTAACTACGGGATGCCCCTTTGTACTACCCCCTCCAATAGCCACTTTGACCACGGACGCTTCCCTGATAGGGTGGGGGGGGGCATTTTCAGGGAAAGACTGCCCAAGGCACATGGACAGATCAAGAGTCACATCTTCATATCAATGTTCTGGAGATGAGAACAGTACTTCTGGCTTTGCAGTACTTCCAGGTTTCTCTTCCTCTAGGGACGATTGCAATTCAGGCAGACAATATATCAGTAGTCTGGTACTTGAGCAAGCAAGGTGGAACCAAGTCTTACCCCCTTTGCAGAGAAGCCCTCAGAGTTTGGCAGTGGGCTGTCTCCTTCTAGCACTTTCTGTTGGCAATGCACATCCCAGGGAGATCCAACGTGATAGTAGACAAACTGAGCAGGGCAATCTTGTTGCCGCATGAGTGGTCCCTCAAGAAAGAAAATGCAGACAGGATTTTCTGCAAATGGGGCCAGCCTTGCTGCGATCTTTTTGCCAGTCACATCAACACGAAATGCAGAAGGTACTTTGCCCTGATTCCTCTGGGAGAAGCCCTGACAGACGCACTCGTACACGATTGGCCCCCGGGTCTCCTCTATGCATTTCCTCCTATCCCGTTGATACCCAGATTTCTACAGAAAGCAAAATCTCTGGGAAGGACCATCATTCTTATAGCCCCTCATTGGCCTTGGCAGATTTGGTTCCCATTTCTTCATCATCATCTCTTGGAGGATCCATGGATTCTCAACCCAGTTCCGGACCTTCTGACACATCCATCGGGGGATCTCCATCCGTCCTTGTAGTCACTAAAGCTGACAACTTGGCTGCTCCAGTTCTCCTCATAGCCAGGCTTCACAACTTTTCCAGTGAGACATAACAGATCCTTTTGTCTTCCCATAAGTCGTCCATCAGAAGATTATATCTTAGTAACTGGAAGAGATTTTCCATATGGGCTTCTAAGCAGAACATTGATCCTTATCAAGCCCCCTTGATGTCCATATTAGAATTCTTGACTATGATCTTTAATAAAGGAGCGGCAGCCACAACAGATTGGGTCCAGTTGACTGCTATATCTAACTTTCATCTTGGAGCTGACGGGCTAAACATAATGTCCCACAAGTTGTCCAAGCCTTTCTCAAAGGAACCTTTCATATGAGGCCTCCAGTGAAACTCCTTATTCTCCTTGGAATCTAAACTTTATGCTGTTTCATATAATTCTTCCCCCGTTTGAACAAGCATCATCTTGTGATCTCAAATTTCTGTCGTGGAAAACCATATTTCTGGTAGCTATTACTTCTGCCTGCAGAGTGTCAGAACTTCAGGCTTTATCTATCAGCCCTCCTTATTTGATTTTTCATGCTGATAGAGCATCTCTTAGGACAAACCCCTCCTTTTTGCCTAAAGTTTGTTCAGAATCTAATAACAACCAAGTCATAAAGTTGCCAGTCTTCTTCCCTAACCATTCCAATAAATTGGAGTATATGCTACACAAACTTGACATTCACAGACAGCTCAGATTTTATTTGGACAGAACAAAGGATATTAGGAAATCAGACCAGCTCTTTGTGTCATTCTCTGAAGCCAGAAAATGTAGACTAGTTGCTAAAACAACACTTTCTAAATGGCTATTTGATTGTATCACCTTTGTTTATTCAGCTGCTAATATGCCCGTACTACACAAGATTAAAGCTCACTCAACCAGAGCAGTTTCTACATCTTCTGCATTCCAAGTCAAATTGTCCCTTGATAACATTTGTGCTGCAGCCACTTGGTCTAAACCTCATACGTTTATCACTCATTACAAAGTTGATAAGGTCTCCAGGGACAGGGCTTCCTTTGGGTCCTCGGTCCTGAGGAATGTACTCCTGTGAGCCACCTGAGATTGAGGGTGCTAGGGATGCTACCCATCAGTAAAGAATGAATGGCGAGATTGAACAACTTCACATTAAGAAGTTATGTACTCACCATAATGTTCAATGTGAGTTGTTCACCTCAACATCATTCTTACATCCCTCCCTCCTTCCCCCTCCTGGCTGATAGTTGACCTAGAGGCTGGTCTCATCCTGGCTGCTCAATTCTTCTTCCTCTCCATGGGAGGATAACGCAGTTATATGGCTAGAGTACATGCAGCAGACAAGATCTGAGGTAATTCCACAGTGCATTATGGGATAAGGGGCTTGGTCTCGAGCTACTGGTAAACCTCGAGCTTTGCAGACGGCCATACCAGAGCCGATCCATCGGCTCCGAACCCATCAGTAAAGAATGAAGGCTAGATGAACAACTCACATGGAATGTTATGGTGAGTACATAACTTCCTATTTTTGTGGATGAGAAAATTATTTACATTTACTTTCACTTCTTTGTCTGGGGTTAATTGACCTCAATGTTTGTTGTTTCAGCATCTGAAAAAGGATTTTGGAGATCATTTCAAATAGTGTGTGAAGTAGGGTTACTACCCGTTCTACTTTGCGAGGGACAGTCCCTCTTTGGGCAGTTGTGTCCTGCAGAAAAAAAACTAAAAAGTGTGAAATATCCTGAAATTTTAGGACAAAAATATTTCCTAGGTTTTCTTTAATAGTTGCATAAAACAGTTATTTTTATCTGAAACACCATATGTTATATGAAATAAAATAAGCAACTCAAATGCTACAAGAGTAAGCTTTTATTTTGGGCAAAAAGTGAAGTTCTGTCCATTGCACTGGCTGTGTGGGTATGTTTTTTTCCCTGCAAAATCTCAGATTTCTACAAAAAAATGTCCCACTTTGGTTATTTGAAAAGGTGGCAACCCTAGTGTGAAGACTTTGCCCTCCACAGAAAATACTGTAAATTTATGATGCCTATTTTTTGTTAAAGAAAGTTTGATTAGCTAGTTTCAACCAGTTGGGCTTCTGTGTATTGTGAATCAATAGGATAATCTATAAACAGCAGGAGGAGTTGTATTTCCTGTCTTGCTTGTATGTAGACCTGTAGTGACATAACCATTTCTCTGCTCCTTCAAATGGAGTAGGGAGCAGTTGTATACTGACTTTATCATGTGGCGATGCTCTGATGACACAGACCCTATTCCCCCGCCCTGAACAGCAAGTGCTCTCAAAAGTGTACATAGCCTGTCCAGTCCTGCTGCCAGTCTGCAGACATGAAACAAACCTTTTCATGTAGGGTAGCTGACATTTATTTCCTTATGTACGTTACGTATGTTTTGTTGGCTGTAAAAACAGGTCAAGGCTGACTGGGCTCCATGAATATTAGTTCACTTCTTGTTTATTAGACAAATAGGAAAATACTGAATTGTGTTAACCAAGTGGTTTTAAAGGGAAATGACATAGGAAGGAAATAAAACTGAATGAAAAAAATGCTGGGGTAGAGATACTGTAACAGAAAATGAGAAATACCATGAAACTAGAGCAGTAGTAACTATAACATTTTTTTTACTTTCAATGCCTAGCATTGAGGTAATATGATAAGAATCAGATAATAACATCACAAAAATGAATCACACACACACACACACACACACACACACACACACACACACACACACACAAATGTGGGTAATGCACAAAAACAGTTGTATTAACTGTTAATGTCTAGTATACTGACTTACTTGCTCCATAATTTAAGTATCTCCACAGATATGATACAACTACATTCACTTTATTTTCAGTAAATTAGTAATTGCATTCTAAAACTTTAGTTAGGCAATGCATTCTCATAGCTGGGGTTCTTCTTCCCACCACTTCTTGACTGTCATTAGCAGTCCAGCTTACCATAGTTACGGTTTGAGTGTTTGTCTTGTGTTTCTCTTACATTTAAACAAGAAGCCTGCAGGGGTACAAACTACACTTCTGTTAAAGAAAAACTACATTATAATTGCATTACAATTGTAATGTGGATAAATGCAGCTCACACAATTACACTCTTCTTAGTGAAGTACAACTACAGTAAAATGACAGTGCAGACTGTAATGCAAAGTGGAATATAAAATTTCTGCAGTCTGAAAGAACTAGGTTTCATAATGAGTTGTGGTTAGTGAATGACTATTCTTCTTTTACAAGTGTCACCCAGGAAGAATCTTTAACACAAAGTAATTTATTTAATTACAACTGTGCCTTTATCACAAACTTAAGTTAACTGAAGCGTGCATCAGTCTATCGCCTCAGGTGCTTTGATTGATGGGAGAGGTGTAAGAAAGATTTCTCTTCAGGAGGTTGACCTGTATATTAGCTAATTTTTCATGTGACCATTCATCATGAGTATTTTCATAACTGTTTTCAGGAACTTAGAGAAGCAAGGGGTGGAAGTATAGCACAGTGGTTAGTGAAATGAACTGAGAGCAAACCAGCTCTTACAGATGTTGAATTAACCTCGGCTTGTACAATATGTGTATGTAGCATGACTCTGATTAAGTCATTGGACTAGATCCAAGCTTAACAACCATGAAAAAGCAGGTATGCATAACAGATCTTACCCAGTAAATAAACACTGTAACAGATAAATTAAACAATACCTAGGTGAAGAAAACAAATGCTGTTTAGTAAATTAAATATCTGCATTCAGCATTTTTATAAAAGAGCTAAGAACAATCATGTGTATATATATATATGTATATATATATATATATATATATATATATATATATATAGATATATATTTGTGTTTGTATGTATATTTTATATATATATGTGTGTGTGTGTGTTTGTATGCATATGTGTATGTGTATATATATATATATATATATATATATATATATATATATATATATATATATATTTGTATGTGTGTGTGTGTGTGTGTGTGTGTGTGTGTGAGTTTTTGTCATTGTGGGCAGTAACGTGATAAGAGTCACTAATTCTTTGGAAATCATGATTGTTTATATGAAATGGCAGATGACACTCCTGCAGTAAGGGTAGCAGTGTTAAAAATATTACATATATTGGGAAAAGTCATGCTTATACTATGAGTTAAGTTTTAATACTAACACAAATAAAGGTGGAGCTTTTCAGGTGTTTGAATATTTCTGTGTATTACATTTTTTTGGCAACAGTGAGAATCCCTATAAGGACATGCACTATAGGCTTTACAAGTGAGGGGATGCTGGCATTGTGCATACCTGAAAACTTGAAGGTTGTAGGCTCCATTTCCAGGTGGGGACTAAAACAACAGCTGAAATGTACCACTGACTGTCTGCAGCACAAAGCATGTACTGAACTGATAGGGTGTACTGCCCTTTAGAGTTTGAACCAAGCTTCGTTTTACTGGTCATAGTTCTGGTGCTGTCCATTTAGGTATCCTAGTGGAAGTAATAGGATGCAAGATAGTAATCACAGAATGAGGAAGGGATTTTAGTCATGTATTGCCCAGCAGTCTTCTCCAGTAAAACCAGTGTGTGTGAATTTCCTAGGGTGTTAGTGTCCTAACAATGCACTTTTTTATATTTCTTTCTCTCCCTAAAAACACTTGACAAACTTTGTACAGCAGCAGCAGCATGGCAACATATTATCATCATACCTCTCAACTTCACCTCTTAGTGCAAGAAATCTGGACAAAGCCAGAAATAATGGGGGAACAAGGGCCAAAAATAGGGACAGAATTTAAATATGGCTCCTATAAACTTAGAACATTGCAAGAATAACAGGTGTTTTATTATTATGTATTTTCTGAAGGAAATGAAGTCTGAAACTCAAATATCTGTCCTTATTTAGAATTATTTAGTCATTTAAATTCTCAAGATTTGCTAGAAAACCACAAATTTTATGAGGAGAAGACCAAAAATATGAAGCAAAATTCTGGACATTCTGTGAAAATCTGGACAGTTGAGAGGTATGATTATCGGAGTTACTGTAATTTATCGAAATGCCATAATATCAAATCCCATTTTGTCAACGGTGTAAATATCAAAGCTCACCTCATCTAAGGACCAGAATTTTGAAGATTTCCCAGGGTAAATAACCACTACCCAGAAAGAAAGAAAACCCAAACTGTGCCATCCCTAATTTTCCCTTATCCACACTGTAGTACGACCGGCACAACAAGCATACTTATCCAAAAGTGCTGCTTCGGTGAACAGCACTTTTGGTTAAGTATGCTCGGTGATTTATGTTTCGGTGGAAAGTGCAGTCGGGGATCTGTAAGGATCCCATATATATATATATATATATATATATATATATATATATATATATATATATGTATAGTATATACAAAAATCTAAGCAGCTTTGCTCCACTTGTTATCATATCCTTCCTCCCTAACATTTAGAAGATAATCTCATTTTGTGAAATTATGAAGTACGATGATATGCAACTAATGTATAATACATTTTAAACTCTGCACTGATCCTGCAAAAGTATGTAAACATTACACATGAAGAATAAAGCTGTTCACAAAACAGTATAAACTGTCCTGTTGACTCAGTCACAGTAATGAAAATGTTTCAGAGTCTGAATTGTTCTCCCTCTTTTCATCATTCGGAAAACAAGTAATCCAGAGGGCTTGAGTGAAGTCTGGTATCCCACCTGTGACCCAGCGGGTGACAGAACTAACAAGAAACAGAGTATAAAGGATAATGCCATCTAACTACTTAAATGAATAAACTACTGCAAACGTCAGCAAGGTGTCTTCATTACTTCCACAGGGAGTGTATCAGAGAGACAGAATCTCCTAGATCTGCTAGCTGAAATGATTTTATCTGGACTTATCCTTTATACTCTGTTTCTTTTCATCATTTGAGGACCAGTAGAACTGCAGCTGAAAATGGACTGAGAACTTGTGAAGGAAAACTATGAGACATACTGTTCTAACATTCATTAGAACATTTATACTCACTAGGTAAAATAGAGACAACCGGATAAGGAGTACACATAGTCACAATTGACTTTGACAGCTGTACAGCACTCGGTTTGTGACTCTGGTTACTTGAATTCAAACTTTTTCCCTTGTCTCGAGTGTTTGTTTGTTGTGGAGGTATGGGTACTTACATATTATCGCAACCACATTTTCAACCGGGCATAATTCATTATGTTTGGAGGAAAATATGTATGGTAAACTTAAAAGGAGTGTGTAAGCTATTATTTTTTTACTGTGCCACCTCATGTGTGAGGCAGGAAGAGGAATAACAGTCCAGTTTGGTATTCCAGGGTGCCGTAGGTTTCTGATGGGACTTGATTATAACACAGATGTGCCGGTGCCTGCTGCCTGACACTTGCAGTAATGTAACTTTGGATGACCTGTACTCATGTAACAGTGACTACTGGGTTGATGCAGTGTTTTAAACATTACAGTTTCTTAACATTGCAATGCCAATGTTATTAAAGGCTTTACCTGTATTTTTTAAGATGTATACAATTGTATTGTAATGTACGCCAGTTCAACTTCTCCTTGTACTCTGATTCAGTGAATGCACTCAATTTAGGAAATCGCTCTTCTTAGCTGTAATCCTACTTTTAGTGCTTCACTTTTCTGCATACATGTTTTGCTCTTAAAAATGTAGGTTATAAGCTGTATAATCCAGCTTTAGAAAATATGTCAAAGAGTAAACAGGTCTTTCTTCACAGGACTCCAAACGTGCAGGCATGTTTACAGCACTTCTCATTAAGGTAGGTCACGAAAGGATGCTACCCAGGAAGAGGAATTGTGCCCTGATTCTTCTTCCAAGATCAAAAGAATTGTGAGACAAAAGTTTTTACCACTTCACACAGCCCTTTTCAGGTTCATATACATCGTTTCACCAACAGATTACAAATTACGTCTGCTTGAAAAAGTGGTTGCGATAATACGTAAGTACCGTGGTGGATTAGTCATCGGTACAATGACTGAATTGGTAGACATTGATCTGGTTATTCTTGGCTCAAATTGATTTTCTCAGTTCTCTGTTTCACTGAAATATGGTAACATCTTTAGTTTGCACAATGTTCTATAATAGAATCACCGAATGATGTAGATATTCTATAAAAGGGCCTCACAGAGACAGATGCTTGGTGTCAAAGTCATGGCCTCAAGCTCAGTGCAAAGAAGTGCATTGTCTTCCCATTTGGGAAAAACTCGGTACCCATGAACTACCACATAGGCAGTAGCTCACTAAACACTGAAAGTGTGATAAGAGACCTCGGGACACAGGTGGACAGTAGTCTCTCCTTTGATAACCACATTGCCGCAGTAGTCAGGAAATCCTTTCACGTGGCACACCTCATCACAAAAGGGTTCTCATCTAGAAATAAGGTCATTGTTACTCTCTACTCATCCCTCATCAGACCCATTATAGAGTACAATGCCCCATTTGGCATGTATCTCACAAGACACTGACAACAATTGGGAAGGCCACAGAAATACCTCACTAAGAGGATTACCGGTCTCAAACAGATGCCATATGCAGACCATCTCAAAAAACTCCAGTACTCTACTGCGTTGCATATCGCCTAATCAGAGGTGATCCCTGCCTAACATACAATGCTATGTCAAACCCAGAGCTGTTGGACATGCTACACTTAAAGAAATCCCAGTCTCTCAGACCCACATGCTCCAGGGACCTAAACCTTGTCATCACAATCAACAGCGCATGCTGGAGGGATAGATTCCTGTACCAGAGACTTCCCATGCTCTGGAACAAACTACCCATTCATGTCAAGCAAAGCTCCTCATTGGCCTTCTTTAAGAAAAACCTTGACGACTGGATGGGAAATAGAAAATTCACCCCGGGGATCACTTCTGCGGCACTGTTTGACAGGGGCACAGGAAAATAATTTTCTTGGGTGGCGAAAGCCAGGGAACCTTTTTGGCTAGACGTATATAGGCCCCAAGGCCAATAGCCTAGTACTTACCTATGAACCTATGTAGGAGCATGGTTCATTGTTTTTCTGCTCTGCTACATCTTATGTGTCCCACTGTGTCTCCCTCACTAGCTTCAATAACACAGCTTATAGTGGTTGGTGGAAGAGTAGTGGATGTGCAGAATGATGCCAGTATTAAAACATTTTGTGCCATTTCATCATTTTGTTTGACTATATTGTATGGGACCACTCTAGGCTCACATTTTGATTCTGTCATTGGCATATCAGTTTGTAATTGTCTTCCAGGCATTAATTGTGAAGGTTTACCTCCAGTGGCACTGATGGAGTAGCTTGATATGATAGAAATACCTTGTAAGGATCTGATTATCTTAAGTAATTTTGACTTTATCCTCTGCTCTCAACTTCACCAGTAGCTTGCAGATAGTGAGGATAGGATGTAGTATGGGTGAAAGTATAGTCAGCAGCAAAGTACTGAAACCCATTGGGCATGAACTGCATGCCATTGTGGTGCTTGAAGTATTGAAACTGTTTCTATAAACCAACTTTTGGCTTGGCTCAACTCTAGAGCATAACACTTACTAGTTTACAACACTGTCATTAATATCAAATTATGTATTTCTTTGTCAGGACTGAATACTAGAATGTCATCCATAACAACAACACCATCATGACCCTCAAGTAAATCTGTTACTTTATATTGAAAGATTTCAGGTGCTAAAGTTATTACTAAATAGCAACCATTTAAAGCAAAACATTCCCATAGAGCTAATAAAGATTGTCAGACTCTGACTTTCTTAATCTAAGTGTACTTTTGTATTATGCCTATTAAACCTGGTGGACTTCTTTGAGACAGCCACCAAGGCCCTGGATGAGGGAAAATCTGTGCGTACAGCCTACTTAGACTTAGCCAAGGCTTTTGACACTGTCTCTCACTCAGGCATCACTGACAAACTCACCTAGCTAGGTGTCAACCCTTATGTCTTTAGATGGGTTGCTAACTGGATCTCTGATAAAACCTATGTAGTCAAAATAAGGGACCCCACCTCCAACAGCAGACCTGTAACCAGTGGTTTTCCACAAGGATCAGTTCTGGGACCTCTACTATCTGGAATCTATTTCTCTGAAGTACAAGCTAAAACTAAAAGTCTGTGGCTGACAAAGTATGCTGATGACTGCAAAATGGGAGTGGTCATAGAATCTCCAAATGATGTCAACATCCTGCAAGAGGGCCTTACATAGACAAATAATCGGTGCCAAAGTCATGGCCTTAAACTCGATGCAAAAAATGTATTATCATCCCTTCTGGTAAGAGCAATGTTCCTGCTAACTACCGTATCAATAACAACACCCTAAGTACACACTCAGTTGTGAAAGACGTGGGTACACAGGTTGACAGCACCCTTACCTTTAATCACCATGTCTCCACAGTGGTAAGAAGGTCATTCTATATTGCTCATCAACTAAATGCATTGCCTCTAGAAAAAATGCTGCATATCTGCAAGTGAAATGGTACATGGGCTATTCATTCTAAAAGCCTTAACCTGGTATGTGACATTAATAGAACCTGCTGGAGGGACAGAATTGTCTCCCAGAGGTTACCACACGTTTGGAACAAACACCCACTTCATGTCAAGCAGAGCACCTCATTGGCCCTCTTCAAACACAGTCTGGATGATTGGATGGATAACCATAAATTTACCCTGGGGGTTCCATCTGTGTCTCTCTTGGACAGGGACAATAGGTGTTGATTATGGAAATAAGAGTAAAACTTGGCTAGGCTTGTAAGAGCCCTGGGGCCATTAGCCTAGTAACCTCTTATGATCCTATGATTCAATTAACAAGTTAGGGTGCTATGTTATTTAGTGAAGGAAATAGGAACCTTTCACACACAAAAGTATCACTGAGCTTTTAAAAGTAACATATATTTGCACTTGACCAATGTTTTTAATTACTGGGACCATGAGAGTGCACCACTCATTCAGTTTATTTATACTTTCAATAATGCCAAGGCTGCATTCATTTAATCTCTACTTCTAATTTGGATAACACAGGAAGCAGCACCCTCCTGGGTGTGTGTGTGTGATGATAGAAGGCACTGCCAGCCATGCCAGGGAGAAGCAGGGCAGTGGATGTATGACTTGTGCCAGCACAGCTAGCTGGAATATTGTAAATAATTATACATCATTTGTATATCAATATGTATATCAAGCTGATTTGTACAGGTGCTTGTGCTGAAATTATATTTGTGAGCTTTGCTGGTGTTAATTGTGTTAAAATTTATCAAAAGTGCACCCTGCTGAAATGAAGAAAAATGTACATATATTACAGTATCTGAATTAAATGTATATATTTTAATAGAGGACACTAGCACAGCAAAAGTTAACCAGATGGCTTATTTTAACAAAAATAAGGGAAATGTAAATGATCTGTTAAATCATTGAATGGCACCCCACAGTGCTGAATTGGACCAGATATGGTAGGTCTGGCATCAGCCACTATCTGTTAGCTCTTGTAAAGAAGAGGAGAAGGGTTGTAAATGTTTATGGCTTCTATGCACTGCCATAAAAACTCTAAATATGTATTGCAGCAGTTTGCTAAAGCCCTGTCTCAAACTTCAGAAGGAGATATTGTGGGAACCTAGAGTCAGGTGACCAGATGAGGTCATTATGCAAGTCATCTTGTACATTATATTTTAAAGGGAGTAATCTCAGGGGATTGAGTATTCTGTTTGGAGTCTGACTAGAAAGACTGCTCACTTATTTCATCTTGCCTTGCCAAGTAAGTTATTATGGAACAGTATAATTATTTTAGATTCAGTCAGGAATGTAGTGAAGCTTAGTTTAGATATCATTTTTCTTTATTTGTCTGAATCTGTCCATCAATGTTCTTTTCAATATTTCCTGTGATTTGAACTCTGCAGTTTACTGTGAATACATATTCAGTATTTTCATGTACTTTTATTGTTTATTATTAAATATATTTAAAACTTTTATTGTGTCTGATCCTCGTAGACAGTACTTTACCTTTAAGAGTACTTATATTTATTTGATGACACTGTGCGGGCCACTCCAGAAGACCTAGCTGTCTTGGTGAACTACTACCATTTGTATTAGTATTAATATTACACAGTATAACTGGGTACCCTTTTAATAGCCTTATAGTAACTGACTTGTGGCAGTGAAAACTACATTATAGTTTGGGCAAAGCTGCTAGAGTGGGTAATCTGTGCCAGCCTTTCCCAGAGGTGTGTGTGTGCGTGTGTGAAAATTAAATCTTAAAGAGTGTGTGTGTGTCAGCTACTTGGGGCAGGGACACGATGCACTGGGTTTACAGAAAGGGTGCTGGAGGACTTAGCTTAGACATTCAGCTGAGGACCTACCCTACAGCTGTACCAGTGGGAAGTCTTATTGGGGGATCTGAAAGGAGACAGATATAGAGACATCTAGACCACGGGCTGAGTGTGTTTCCTGTGTGCTGAGTGTATCCATTTGTATTCCAAGTGCACGTCCTTCTCCAATGTCAGTAGAGTGGACTCAGGCACCTTGATTACTGGCCCACTGTGGGGACAACACATATCAATGCCCATTGCATATTGGTAGCAGTGGTGGGCATCACAGTGTGATCAAAGCATATGGAGCAGCATTCTCTTTTTAGCTTAATCTTTAGTGGCTCACAATAAAGCCAGCTTCATCAAACATGTCAACACTTAGTTTACTTTTTGCAATTGGGTCTATATTAGAAACATGAAAGCTTACTTTCGTGAATATGTTTTCATCGACACATAAAGGTTGATGTCTGAAAAGAACGAACAATGCAAAGAGCGAAAGTGAGAATGCCGAACATGATACCAGAAGCAACAGTGCCATACAGGTAAGGTAAACCTAAGTGAACAAAAGTCAAGCAAAACACTTTTCAAAACGTTTTTGCAGGGGTCAAGCCCCCCTGCACCTCCCATGTGGGGGGCTGTGCCCCCCACACCCTCCCTACTTAAATGTACCAACTCCGAGACCACACTACAGTGGGGAAAAGGATTTACTTCGTCATCCCCATGATCACCCTGCTGGCTGAGGAAATATGTTCAGCATTCTCGCTTTCGCCATTTACGTTGTTCGCTCTTTTCGTACATTGACCTTTATGTGTCAATGAATACGTATTCGTGAAAGTAAGCTTTCATGTTTCTAATATATACCCATTGCAGTTAAGCCCATTTTGCATAACTCAGCTCAGATGACTAGATTATCTACTGACTATTTGGCACATAAACCCAAAAGTCAGATGTTTGCCCCTTCTACTTAGACATGGCTAGAAATCTAACAATGCACTTGATTTTGCCTGCAAGACTACACATTTCATTTTTAACATCATGCAATCAAGAGCGTTTTCAAGAAGCTTTTATATGTATTAATGTTGAAACTCATAACTGTTCCATGTATATGAGTATTAACTTGTCAGTCTGTTTAAACATCAGACACAACATTGCCAATTCGTTTTTGCAGGGGAAAACTCATCCCGCACCCCCATGTGGGAGGCTGCACCCCACACTCTCCTGCTTATAATATATACCAAGTCCAAGATCACACTAGAGCTGAGAATGGGCAAAACCCCAATCTTAGTTATACCACAATCTCGCACAATCACCCACTTGAGCTGTGTGATGTTTCAGCATTCAGCTCTATGACACTTTGATGTTGTGCCTTTTCAATTAAGTTGGATTGTTGTGATGAACACTGACATTTTGGCTAGAAGACATTCTAACACAGATCAAAGACAGTAATAAGCAAACCCAGAAAATGCTTTCTGCATTTTAGTTTTAGTTTCATTTACATTTTCAGAAGCAGCTTTTTTAATCAGTTTTGTCTTATAACTGACAGAAAATTGGTCCATCTTTTTCATTTATTACCTCTCCTGCCATGTGCAGTACACTGCTGTGACTCATTATGGTAAAGGTCACACTTCATGCATTTGCAGGCTTATGCTAACTCTCCTCCTTCTGCATTCACTTAGCTTGACTAGCATTATGCCTTTCACAGAACTTGACATTAGTTTTGCATTTTACATGTAATTTATCATTTTCTATGGTTAAATTAACATTTGCCTTTTTTTCCCACTAATTCTGTCTTTCTAGTGATTTGAATTGTTTTCTCTTAAGTCAGGCTAAACACATTTTGTAAGTTTTAAGATGCTTCCAAATCAGCCGACAAATCACAACTCCCGAGTCTCATTTGTTCATTGTGCCATTAAATCTATAGTGTTCTTCTATTTCATACAGCTGCCTTACAAATGCTTCATCACATTCACCCATTCTTTATACACATCTGGGGAACATTCCCTTCTATGTATAATAGTTCATTTTAGCTAAAAGTATTCATTGAGTTTACTCATTGCTAACTCATATGTAATATTTTGGTCCTCTGTGACTGAAAACAAAGTATAAATGCCCTCCGTTTTATGGCCCATTGCATAGAAATATGTACTTTTCTGGATTTTATATGTGTCTTTATATAATATGGTTTCCACATAAAATTATACAAGCATCTCTCTCCAAGTAGGCCAACAAAAGGATTTCAAAGTCAAATGGCTCTGATGGGTCAAACTTCATCATGGTGGACAACATTCTGTTCTGTTGGGCTGTATGAATTAATTTTGATAAAACAAGAAATTGTATCAGTGAAAGAATTTGAGGATTCAGATCACTAGCGATAATGTTTTGTACAGCATTTTCAGTTTTTGTTCATCAGGTATATGTCAGTTCAAACACTAACAGGATACCTCACAATCTCTTAACACAAAAAATCTGGACAAGGCCTACAGTAATGGTGGAGCAAAGACCCCCCCCCCCAAATAGGGACATATTTTAAATATTGTGCCTATAAACTTAAAAAAGTTACTTGAATAATAGTGCTAGCATGCATTTTATGAAAAATATGAAGTCTGGAACTCAGACGTATGTCATTATTTAGTGACATCAATTTTCAGTGATTTTACAGAAAGCCACAAATTTTATGAGGAACAGACTAAAATATGAGGCAAAAATCTGAACAGTTGAGAGGTATGGTCAGAAGTTTCTTCTTATGGCTTTCCTGAAGTATTTGTTGTGAAGCTAAAAACATCAGGATTCACAAAGGTACCACCATACAGATGACGTTTATTCATAATAACATGGAAGTTCATTATAACTGTTGTTAATATTTCAGCATATCATACTCAAATGACAATAGCTTAGATATTACGATGCATTATAGACAAGGTACTTTCTACAAGGGATGTACCATTCATTATTTTTAAAAAGGCAATACCTATTTTACATTTACACAATATATACAAGCACTTTAACAGCTTTATTCCACCTATCATCACAGGAGCGAAGTCCTTTGTGAAGCAGTTTTCATCAGGTAATGTATTAAGACTTGTTTGTGTTGTTTGATCAGTGGCAGCTGTTTTTGACTGCCTAAACGTTGATGTTGTCTCTGTGTTGTGTGAGATGTCCTTATATGAAGGTGAGTATTTTTTGTAATGCTAAAGCTTTAAGATATATTAAAGTTTGGCTTTTCAGAGGAGTTTGTGTGAGAGTGTCCGTGGGTTAGTGTTATTCTAAGGATGGGCCCCCATAACTCTCAACTGTCTAGATTTTCCAAGAAAGTCCAGATTTTTTACTCAGATTTTTGGTCTGTTCCTCATAAAATTTATGGTTTTCTGGCAAATCATTGAGGATTGAAGTCACCAACTAATGACATACATTTGGGTTTCAGACTTAATATCCTTCTGAAAATGCACGGTAACACAAAACCTTTTTATTCTAACAACATTCTAAGTTTGTAAGAGCTATATTTAAAATCTGTCCCTATTTTTTGAGCCTTTGCCCCCCCCCATTATTTTTTGTCTTTGTCCAAATTTCTTGTGCTAAAAGGTCATGAGGTATCCAACTTGTTAAGGGGATAGACTAAGTGTTGTACCTATATGCTTATGTATAGTGTGTGTGTGTGTGTGTGTGTGTGTGTGTGTGTGTGTGTGTGTGTGCATGCGTGTGTGTTGTTTTAGGTAGGTTTGATGTGCAAAAGTCAATCCCCGGGATTCATGAAGCTTGCGACAGGCGTAGGCGTAGCGTAGGTGGAATAACACCAAATATGGCTGCCGAGCGATTCAGGCACGATCCAATTCCACGTGCACTACCGGCATACGCCAGAACTGCGCAGCCCTCGGCATAGGTATGCTAATCACCCCATGCACAGTGTCGCACCATGCAAATGAAGGCATATAGCGATTCATGAAGTGGTGCAGGAGTAGCTTAAGCCCACGGAAATGTAAACCAAAAAACATGGTTTACATTTTCCCAAACAGAACATCGGAGCTATGGAAGCGGACCAGACTCATGTATTACAAAGTTAACATATACCAATGGCTAAATACACAGCCAATGGCATAAGAAAAGATGCACAACACCTAAAAAAACAACATTTAATGTCATGTCCACAGTAACGCACAGTACAACTGCAGGGCATGTGTGCGCAAACAGGAACACAAAGAAAATATATACAAATGTCATAAAATCGCAATGTAATACAAATCAGGATTCCACCATAATACGCAATGGTAGGCATGGTACACCACAACCAAGGTGCAAGGATTGCTAAGGGCCTGTGACAGTGTTTGGCGCGGTAACTATGAATTAGTAGTCAATGCCATGCAAATGAGGCAGGTAATACTGAATCGCAAACGTCCGCCAGATGAAGGATGTACCATATGGCGCAGCGCTATAACACCGAGGAGTGGCTCAGAGGAGATACATGACATCAGCAGAGGGGTGTGCCACCGTAGCATAAGCACATTGGAGCAATGCAAATCTGGCCTGGCAGTTGCTAAGCAAAGCTGCAGGACAGAGGTGGGGAGGAAGGTATAGAATTGTTTAGCTGAGAGCACATATGATGCCCGAAAGCGCATGTGTACGGGGATGAAAACGTGCCTGAAACCCAGTAAGCTGATGCACGCACCGCGAACAATAGCACAAACTGGAAGTTCAGGGGAAGAAAAGAAGGAAATGCCGAAGTAGGGTAATTGGAGTACTACTGAGCAATTAACACCAATCAACTCACGGCGGCCAATCGATGGCAGCTGACAAGTCTGCTCGCAGAAACCTGCAAAACAGGATAGGGGAGGCACTGGATTGCAAAGAAAGGAGGGGAGGCATTGGATTGCAAAGATAGGAGATCTGTCATAGCAGAGCAAAGCAAACCGACAGTAGACCGGCAATAGAACACATTACGCAAGATAAGCCAGGTCTAGGAAAGTACAAATGAAAGCAGGCTGCTGGATGCATGCCAGAAAATGGTAGGTGGAACGTGCAGAAATGTAAAGGGAAGGTCAAGAGGTAATCCACGGCAGCCAAATGTAATTCAACACCAAAAGCACCACAATAGTAGTTCCGGTAGTAAAACACATAAGATACCCTGTAGCTACGATCATACATACACACCCTATGACATCATCGGTGTTCACAGCACAATAGTATAAAGTGTGAAAGCACCCAACACACACCTGTGTATTCCCAAACACTGCACCATAGGTGTAAACACATGGGGAACTTTTAAAATGTACATGTTGGGAGCTGCCATAGCTGTGATTCATCAGCATGTGTTAGAGACTGACGGTGTTGTGGAGGATGATGCCGACAACCACCACAGGCCCCGGAGGAGAAGAGTGTTCAGACCAAGGGTAACCTACCAGGGGCTACATGATCTGGAGATAGTAGAGCATTACAGGGTGGACAGGGACATCTTACAGCAAATAGTGGAGCTGTGCCAGCCACGCCTGAGAACCAGAAACAACAGAGGGGAACCCATCCCAGTGGACACGAAGGTATGTGTAAGCTTGCGAATATTAGCCACAGGTACCTTTCAAAGGCAAACTGGAGATATAATGGGGATCTCACAGGCATCAGCATCCAGGGTACTACACTAGTTCCTGGATGCCATGTTACCACATGCCGATGAGCATATATACTTCCCCCGAACTCAGGAGGAGTTGGCCAGCAATATGCGTCACTTCCACCATGTGGCACACTACCCAGAAGTACTGGGTGCGATAGACTGCATGCACATACATATCAAGCCACCACCCGGTGAGCATGGTAGGCACTACATAAACTGCAAGGGATTCTACTCCATCAACTGCCAAGTCATGTGCAAGGCCCAGGGCATTATCATGGATGTGTGTGCTGGCAGCCCTGGAAGCTACCATGACTCCCATATCTGGCATGCCTCACAGTTGTATCAGGTATTTGTCAAGGGGGACATCCCACATGGCCACCTTGTGGGGGATGCTGGCTATGCACTGGAGCCATGGATGATGACTCCCATCAGAAATGCACACACACCCATGCAAGAACGCCATAATGAGGTACACGCACAAACCAGAATCATCATGGAGCATGTGTTTGGGATGCTGAAATCATGGTTCCGGTGCTTGGACACATCTGGTGGAGCCTTGCAGTACTCTCCAGGCACGTGTGCCCATATCTTCATAGTATGTGCCATGCTACATAATATGATCCTGTGGAAACAGCTGCAGCAGGGACAAAATGGTGAAGGCCCTCATAGCCCACCACAATTGCCAAGGCCATCACAGGCACAGAGGGATTCAGACCACGAACACACTGTGCCAGCCCCAGTAGGCAGACGGTGGCATGCCCAATATGCCTACGCCTTGGCAAAGAGGGAACATATAGCACATACTCTGACAGTGTAGGCCCCTACGGACTGACACACCTCTCCACCTGCACACACAGTAAAATGGATGGCACACAAACACGACCACCTGTAAATTGTAATGTATAGGTGGCCCACTGTGTGAATCCTACATAGGCAGCCCTCAAACATTGTACACACAACAGCTATTGGAACACGGAATGTCAACACCTGAACAGTACATGCGCCTATTGGCATATGTTGGTGCTGTGTGTATAGGTTCCCAGGTACATCGGTAGGTACACACCCGATTGTCAGAGGCCATACACCAAATGAGGCAAACAGTGTCTGCTGTCGCCACAACATCGAGTAACCAACTGTCGCCTAGTGGAGCAGAGGCAATCGCGGGAGCACATGTGTGTAAGCACTGTTCTGCCCACACTCAGCATGGATTCCCTGCTGTGTTAATGAGAGGCTCCACATAATGTAATCATGGATGTTGTGTCAAGGCATGGGGTGTACCCATGACAGGTATTTGTCACCCCAGCATGCTCCACCTACGGTCGTTTGAAGGTGTAGCACAGTATCGTGTGTATCTCACTGTGATATACATACCCAATGCCGGAGCACATCCAGTAAACATCACATGGACATACCATTAACTGGACTCATCAATATGTAAACTAACTGAGTTACCCATGTGAGTGCAGTATGGAGTAACAGCCGTAGTGTACTCCACATACAAAATGACATAACACGTGTACAAATCCCAGATGTCCAAGTGTTAAATGCAGTGACCGTCATGCATGTTCCCGGTCCCACGTCCTGCAAGGGATGTAACGTAATCCCGAAGGCACGAGTAATGCATGTCAGATGCAGGTCATCAGATCACGTTTAGCACACATTAGCGGGAATATGCATTACCCACTGCTGGTAAGCAACATTTAAATATGACTATACGGATATGCGCAAAACAGGGCTAAGCTTCTCCGAATATCGCGCAGATCATGGTCAGTAATGTCCAGAACAGGTGAAACCAGCATTATTCATCCCTGTACTAATAACACCTGCTCTGAAGGGTAAAACGACCACTGCCAGAAGTAGAACACGAAATCATGTATACAATCACCTAACACTATTGCTAGCCAAGATGTACCTACGGTAGGATTGCCACCTCTTCAAATGACCAATGTGGGACATACGTCAGATGTCTGCAGGCCGACACATACACCCAGCCAGTATGAAAATCAGAACTTCTAGATAAAAGCTTAATCTTGTAATGTTTTAGTTACTTATTCTGTTTCTTATAACATATAGGTGGTTCAGATACAGAATAACTGTTTTATGCAACTATTGCATAAACTATAGGAAATACGTTTGTCCTAAAATCTCAGGACATTTGCCATGTTTACAAATATTTTGCAGGACACAACTGCCCAAAGAGGGACTGGCCTTCACAAAGTGGGACAGCTGGTAACCCTAACCTACAGCAGGTGTGTAATATGACAGGTACAGACACAAACGTGCGGAGTCCAGGAAATAGTATACACCGACAAGTACACAATGAAAGGTGTAGCTTGCCTGTCACTTTACCGGTCAGATATCTATATATATATATACATATATATATATATATATATATATATATATATATATATATATATATATATATTTAGACACATATATACATATATATATAATACAGATAGAAAGGGCGATAGAGTGATATATGTTGATATATACGGATTCACCGATATCTGCAAATATATAGATGTTATTCATAACACCTTGGAGGTACAAATAAATAAGATACCGCCAACTATGGAATGTGTAACATACTGACACGCGTAACCATGAGGCTGAAAGACCGAAAGAACACAGTACCGGAAAAGTAGAACCACGAGTAATAGTATGACGATATGAAGGGACATTTAGTTACTGCTGCAGGTGTTGCAGTCCACGTAGGTACTGTGTTCAGCTGTGTTTGTGAGTGCCGTAGTTTGTGTATGTGTGTGTTGATGGTGCCGTGTGCATTTCCGTGTGACTGTAATGTGTGTGTGTGTGTGTGTGTGTGTGTGTGTGTGTGTGTGTGTGTGTGTGTGTGTGTCCACATCGTGTGTCTCTTAGTGCCAACTTGGAGGTAGATCATTACGGTAGGTGTGGGTATAGCTAGCCGTAGGCATACGGTTACCACCTGTCCCACATTAGGAGGGACAGCCCCTCCCTGGGCAGGTGTGTCCTGACATAAAACATTGCAATGGGCAACTGTCCGACATTGTAGGACATTATTATGTCCCATATATTATGTAATAGTTGCATGAAATAGTTATCCCTGTATGTAAGAAACGTAAATGTTACATGCAATATGATAAGTAGCCAAAGTCCCATCACAATGGGTATGTATTGAGGATAAAAGTATGTGCTATCCTGTGTACTGACCGTGGCTATATGTTGGCCTGTAAACACCGCTGTGTGTCCCGCAAGTGTCCAACAATGGCCATATGAAAAGGTGGCAACCCATGGCAAAGAGGTTCTGTCACCAACACAACTGCAATGACTGCAAATATTTGGGACAGAAATACATGGGATAGCTGTCATTTAGAAATACCCTTTACATATCGCTGCAATTCCGGAGGTATGGAAGTATCAACCTCACCTGCATACTATATAGAAACCAATTAACAACGGCCCAATGTAAAATCCCGTAACATAAGTCTACTACCTGATAGCTCTTTAATTAGGGAAGGAGCCCACACACATATATATGGAATATGTAGTAATGCAAGCCCCACAAACCTGTATATGCTATGTACACCCACCGATATCCCCCACACTAGAAACTATAGCAATACAGACTGTAATTACAGCACAAACATCCAGTCAGTCAATAATATCTGCAGTACCGTTAACATACCTTGTGAGAGACATAATTAAAAGCGCCATGCAAAATTGTAGCCGTTGTATAATGGAACAAACGGCGATGTTACAGGTTTTGTTTGCAATAGTCCATTATCAGACAGTTGGGATGACAGGTACTCCCACATGTTGAACCACATACTCTAGCCATCATACACAATCCACGGGGGACATGAATCCAAAGTATACTTGTCTCTACACATAGCAGTTGCAATTACACACAACAAAACACAATTCAGGCCGTCTCCCCGAAGGTACGGCAAATGGGCAATGCCCAAGTGGAGAATTCAATTATACCCCACTGTTGCCGCGTAATTGGTGAATGGAGTAGCTGCACAGCTGATGTGCAAGTAATTAGTCACTCAGGAACACCAATTGGTGGCAGGAAACCACATGTTACAGGTATCGAAGTATATAAGGATGACTCGCCAGACATTCAAACCGTATGTTCATACCATATAACTGTTTAAACAGTGTAAGAGAGATAGAGACGAAAGTCCTGAATGATAACAAAGTATGTAGAACACTCGGTATGTAAGTGTATGTATAGCATGTTTTGTATTAAATTATTTAGTGTATGTATAGCCTGGTTTGCATTAATTAAAAGTGTCCCCAATGCATAAAGTGGGAAAAGGTATTTATGTAGCGATGTCTTGCTGAGCATACTAACGCTTGTAGAAATTGTGCGACCAGCAGTGGCCCACAAGGTAAACATCACAGACACCACAAGGGATGCTACATGAGGGCTTTAAACAGAACAATTCCATACAACCCGCCACCAGTGGTAGGGTATGCCCAACAAGTGCGTGCCATAGCAGGGGATAGTATATGTTGATATACTGTCACAGTAGGCATGTGTATGGGCATATAACAACAATGACATGTCTAACATGGTCCTGCTGTGCAAGTATGCTTTGCATTATGGGATACTATGTAAAATATGTGTAATGTATAGTATTGTAGGTAGATATGTCAGATATGCTACACAGCATAACAGGCATATCATGCATACCAAAGGTATTGTCTATTGGCATGTACAATAACAGGATACATATGGCTTGTAGTCACAGGACATTGTAATAGCATGATAGCTAATCTAAATGGAAGGGCTACCAAGACCATGAACAAAGGACATGTAATAGCTTCACAGGTTCATAGTGGGGTACTATGCAGTCTGGCAAGTCTATGTGTAAGCACAACTACAGTGTTCACACCAGTGGCACCTCTCTAGGGTAGTGTCCTGTGAACAGTAGAGCCATGTGTTACCTGCACCTCTGCACAGTGCAGCCACTGCAGTGATCCCTGGCATATGTGTCCCCCATCCACCAAGTGAGGTATCACATGAACAGTGCTACTGAGTGTCCCTGCATGATGTACATAGGAATCATGTTTCAAAGCATGGTGAGTGTCCAGTTTGGGAATGTAACCCTCAAGCACATTCCACTCATCATTGCGTGTGTGCACATATCCATGAGCATGTTGCTCACAGTGGCTTTTGCTTATGTCGCGTATGTGGAGTATATCCATTAATATTGTTGTGGACATGGGCCCTGTCTGTTCAGCAGAGGTCACCCCTGAGTATGTAGTATGCAAATGTGTACAGACGTAGTGTCCGTAGTTCAGCCACATACTTTAACTGTTGGAGCTCAATAAACGTCATGGCATGTTAATGTTGTGGTATGTAAAGCTGTAGCTGTTGTGTAAGGTACACCCTAAATGGGGTGTTGTACCCTTGAATGTGTGTAGAAGTCTGGAGTTCAGAGGTACAGTGGGTGCCTATGTACCAGCTACACACCCAGTACAGATAAGTGTGGCCACGTAGAAGGATATCCATGCCACAGTGGCAATATGGTAATCACAGGAGTGGGTGCGACATACGTGTGTACTATGAACACGTACAATGTGACATGTATGTAGGGGACTACCACCTATGTGATAGTCAGTGGGTGAATGGTGTAATGCAAAGGTGATGTCCACCTATGTGATAGTCAGTGGGTGAATGGTGTAATGCAAAGGTGATGTTCATGCACCTTGTGCCATGCAGCTTGAGGCCATGATATTCATATCAGGTATCCGTCACAGTGACACCCGTATGGATGGAGTCAGTATCAGCTGGTGGATCAATCATGGTGCTTTGCATGCAGGGGGTTGTAAAGCTAGGCAGGGAAAGTCCCTCTGTGCTAGTCTGTACCTCAGGGAAGCATATACTGAATATGAGGGGCCCTATGACTGAGGACTGTGGTATGCCAAGTGTAACTGAAATGCAGTAGGTACTATGGTATGCTACCCTCATTGTGTGTGTCCTGTCCATGAGCCATGTTGCATAACATCCTGAGACATAGGGTACGATGTGCAGGTGGATGTGTATGTTGTCAATACCAGAATGGAGAACAGTACTGAAAGGAAATGAGAGGACAATGTAGGCTGTGTGGACACCCGCACCATCATCAACTACCCTGGTAACTGTATGAAAGGAGTCCACCAGGTGTAGAAGCCATGCTCTGGCCCAAACAAGTCCAACCTGGGTGGCATCAAAGGACCAGAGCCCAACAATGTCTCTGTGAATGATGTCCATGATGATGTGCCCCATAGCCATGCAGAACAGTCCAGTCAGGTGTGTAGGGCAATAGTCCCACTCGTGCATTGTGGTGCCACCTGTGTGGAGTGTGATAACTGTTGCTGTGTGCCATTCAGGGGCCACAATGTCTGATACAAGGCTATTACTGAATATGGTGGCCTAGTGGGGAGACATGTTGTTCAGAGGTTTGTGGACATCACAGCCTGGGATTTTGGAAGGTCACATGGGGCCAGTGTCCCAGGACATATAGAGTGCAGGTTAGTACTGTGCATGTGTGACAGCAGGGACACCGCAATGTTCCTGCATGGATTGTGGCCCTGTAGTGAGTGAGAGGGTATAATGTTAGCACTGAATCCATCTGCCAGCATGTTGCCAACATCACCTGGTTCTGTAATGTTCCTGGGTGACTGTTGTATGTGAGC
>NC_056732.1:1744919059-1744942209 GCF_019279795.1 Protopterus annectens | reverse complement strand
GAAACAGACTAACATGGTGCTGATGCACAGGGTGGCTTTATAGCACTGTATTAATGTTAAAATGTTGTTAACACAAAGTGTGATATCCTTCTAGGTGTATGTAAGCAGGCATGATGCATTGCAGCTATGACCATCAATGTAGTATAGTTTACAGCACTGTTAATTCTGAAGACTTATTATCCATCCATGTGCCATTTGACTGACGTGTGTAGTATTGGCAGCATGTGTTTCAGAGTGTGCAGTACATGTGTGATGTATGTAGTACAGATTTATACATGCTTACAAATGTGTACATTGGCTTACACGACATTACATGGGCTTCAACATTCTTACACTAGCTTACTGACATATGCGCACACATGCTTACTCGGGCTTACAGGCACGCACAGGCATGAACACACTGTAAGCAGGTTTGCAAGAAACTTCAGTGATATCCATGGCGTATACCGCCAGTTTCCTGACTTTACCTAGGATAAATCATAACACGCCTCTTCCACTGATAAGTAACTGATAGCAAACATGTGACACACTGCTCCGATAAGATTACAGTGTTTTATACATACACACTCATGATGTCACCTATCTTTTACTCTGATAGTCCCCTTAACCTACTCTTACACTGTAGTGGCTTGGCCCATATGGCATGACAAATTGTGATTCACTTTCCTCAGTCGCAATTGCATCGGATTGCCTACTAATGCTTGGTTACATCTCTGACAGAGCGCTTCCACACATAGCAACCAGTACTCAGTAGCCATGTTGTCTTCAGCTTGCCATTCACCTGCAGGGTGAACTAACTTTTAACTAAAATTACAATTTCTATGTATATTTTAAATATTTTTCTTGTTTTAAAAGCGCAGCACGTTTTCGCTACGCTTAAACACCGGAGATCGGGGGAGGACAAATAGAGTTTTATTAATTTCCAATGGAAAAAAAATGCCACTGGCCTTATATTTGGCCATTGGCATGCTTCTTCAAATAAATTCATCCTTTATTTGCAGCTGACATTGCTCCGTTTATCTACTTGCAGAACGTAACTCGGTTAACATCCGAGTACATTTCTGCACATAACTCTACTCTTGCATGGACAGGTTACTGTTTCATGTATCGCAGATTTACATCATTTGCATAGCTTTCACCTGCAAATGGGGTAATTTGAATATCCTAACATTGACCATGCAACATTCATTTTAGGGGCTGTCTTACACGCCCCTACAGGATATTGCTAAATAGCTCGGCAGACATCTTGTCTTGCTCTACTCTTACTCTACTCGTACACGCCGGCCAAGACTCCATGACTGCTGGCCTAAGCTTTGCTGTGTGCTAATATGTCTATTTGTGGAGTATGCATGGCTGTAGGTATGTTTTGACCTGCTACGTCTGACATTTCTACAGTGCAGTTCCCACTTTCATCATTTGTAAAGGTGACAGCCCTATAGGTACTATATATACAGCTGTGACATTTGACAAGTCAACACATAACTGCGGTCAATACTAAACTGACTACTTCAGCTCTTTTCATACCTTCAGATTTTTTTTGTAGTAGTATAGTTGATAATACTGTTTCCTATAACATGTATCTGTTTCTGATACAAGATATATCATTTTATTACACCACTACACACAAGAAGAAATCACAGGCCAGATGCCATTACATTCCTTTTGCAGGACACACCCGCACAGAGTGTTGTGTTCCTCACAAAAGCCAACAGGTGCTAATCAAAACATATTATGCTATCATCTACCTTATGTGTTTGCCGGTATTTGCACTTTCCGTCAGTGGCAGAACTCACATGCGAGTGTGGGAGACTGAACACTGTATCAGGGACACTGCATAACACCCTGAGGGACACATTTATTTTGTTTATATTAACCTTCCACATTGACTATCCCAGGGCATCAGTATTCATTCACATTTATCGAGGTACATGCTTTTGACTTATACATGTTTGTCATTTGTCATCACGTCTTTCTTCACACCTGTCCACCTGATATCACTAGTTCTGTACATTTATTTAGGACAGGGTTACCTTCATACCTCTGAACTGGGTAAATGTCCCGAACTTAGACTTATAATTTTGTTCCTTTTTTCATAATATTGTGCCTTTCTGGTAAATTAGTGGCAAGTCATTAAGGACTGTGAGGTTAGATAATAATGACAGACATTAGTATTTTATAATTAATAACCCTCAAAACATTCATACTAATGAATTATCCATTATTCTATCAACGTTCTAACTTTGTCAGAGGAATATTTAAAATAGTCCCTATTTGTACTTATTTTAATATGCCTTTGTCCAAATGTCTTATTCTGAAAGGTTGAGAGGTATGGTTACCATCTTATTCGTACGCATGTACGTCCATGATAATCACTTACATGACACTGATATAAGTCCCTACGTCTTCCCCAATGGTTTACACAATATCCAGTAGATGGGTTCTTCATTTTTGGAAGATATAGGTGTGTGCTATACCCACATAGGAATATTAATCACTCCCATGGGGCGACCTAATATATCTGTGCCAACCAACACCTAGGCACCTAGGCCCATTATTGCATACCCATGATTCCCATACCTGACACCCCTCCACAGTAGTCATAAGACATATTTAATGTGAGCGATAATAAAGTATGAAGACACTTCTAAGCACTATCCACTCTCCGCGTATCGGGACATATGTCATACATTCTGTCAACCCATGTGTTATTACCCTTGCATAAGCTACTGTTGCATGTACAGCTTTATTGTAGCTGCGGATGTGACTTTCTTTCCTTTGATCATTACAGGACGGTGCCTGTAGTGGACCAATTTTTGGGGTCCTGCAAAGGACACCTATATCCATGTTTAAAGAGTAGAACTTGCAGATTTGGCACACTGGTACTTTCCGGGCAATGGTTTGGAAAGCAGCAGTGTATTTACCTTTCTTGCATGTCTGTATGTCTATCCATAATAGCTATGACGTAACCTATTTATGTACATGTGTTATATCTACAAGGACATATGTTTATATGTTTGTTATGTATATATCAATTAAGGTATTGTGTATATATATATATATATATATATATATATATATATATATATATATATATATGTCTGTACATTCTTTATTTCATATATTTATTTAGTTTAAGTCTGTGGATATATATCTATACACAAATATATATATCCATATATAGATATATAAATAAACGTGTAGAAAACAGCATTCATTTGCTATGCTGTGAGCGGATTACACACGTGCAGGCGCACTTGCATATCCTTATTGTGGGTTACATATGTTTACTAAGTCTTTGTGCTTACGTGGGCTTTATTAATTGTGACAGTACCAGTAAAATATCTGTAATCCGGTTAACGGACATATGCGAAACACACGTTCACCTTTACATATTTAAATGTCTTTACAGCACAGACGCATTCATTACACTTTAAACTTATATGTGCTGTAGTCGTAGTTGACCCGGGACTGCATTCACGTTGGCCGGATGCTGTAACCACTATACTATTGGTGTACTGACTCATCTATATGCATACCCATAGTACATAGCTACATTAACATACACCTCACCGCTTCACTTACAACACAGGCATCCATTCTCCTGCTGGGAAAAATGCAGTACTACATATTACACATTCCCTATTCCCTACTGCTCTGGACCCAAGCTGCATATTTAATCACTCCAAGGATATGCAGAACTCCAAGGCTTATAGTCCTGGCACATACTAGTCTTTGATTGTCAGGGTGTTCATGTGATGATCTGGGTTTAGGCTTGTCTGCGTGGTGAACGGAACTGCCCTGACCGAGTTCAAATGTCAGACAAAGCACATGGACAGAATTTGTCCATTTTATAGATTTTTACCTGTGTTTACAGACACAGGTGTTTCGGCACCTGTCAGCAGCTTTTCATGTTGGCAATACATAATATGGGTGGGGGTGGTTACAATACATAATCCACGGTGAGGGGTGTTCCCATTCACATTTGACTATTTCCTGTATGCATTCATACGAGGATTATTATTTTGGACATGAATTAACTACAGGTATGCAGTAGTACAGTAAACAAATGTGAAGGTTTGTTACTGTAAATATGTACGGACCTCTGTAATACACTGTTGTTTTCTGGCAAATCAGTAGCTAATCATTAAAGACTGAAGTCAGAACATAATGACAGACAGTTGAGTTTCAGACTTCATACTCTTCAGGAAATTAATGCCAATGTACAAACTGTTATCCTGTCAACTTTCTAAGTTTCTAAGAGCAATCTTTACAAATTGTCCCTACTTTTGGACCATTGTCCCACTTTTATTCACGGCTTTGTCCAGATATCTTGCTCTCAGAGGTTGACAGGTATGGTCAGTCACACCTACACACACATTAATTGTCCCTCACACAGTAGATCAGGGTTATCCTGTTTACGTCAGTGCCTTCATCACGCTTATACCATTTGCCACTATGCGAATGTGTGCAATATATTCTCCCGCTTATTCGTGTCGGGACACGTGCGTCACGGTCAGGTGTTTGATCCTGGGTAGTAGGTTATGCATGACCACTTAGGGCTGGACAGTGTCGTGCACCTCTAATGCACATTCCAACTTCTGTCCAGATATCTACAGGACTGGACTTCGTGTCTTCCGTTCTAATGTTTACACAGGTTACGTATCCCATGAGGGGTATCCAAAAATTGGACCGATCCACAACAAGAGGAATACCGCACATCTTTTTGGAGTTAAGAAAATGTGCTGAGGTCTTTACATGCAACGGATACATAGTGTACAATCCTGCAACCGCCTAGGGTGACACTACCTACTACATATGCGTAGTGGTCACTATGTGTAGCTGTGGCTGCACCAAACCAGTAGGCCAAGTACGGCTGGATTTGGTGGATGTTCAGGTACGGGAGTGGGTTGTGTGATGTGGAGGGGATGCTGGGTAGTCCATTATGCATCCAGGTGTGTTGCATTTGTTATGGCCAGTTCCATCCAGATGTGTTGCATTTGTTATGGCCAGTTCCATTAGGACCAATCTGTGAGTATGTGCTGGTGACATATCTATACATTTGTATCGCACATTTCAATATTCATATGTTTGTGGGATTGTGTTCTACAGTATGGCCTGTCTGCTTGTATTGCAGCTGTTTGTACATGTGTTTGTGTTTCTTTCAGCTTCACCTGCTGCTCCCTCATACATCTCCGGTTCACCTATTCTATATACGACACAGTATCGCCTTGTAGGATTGTACCATTACCCATCCACCCCACACACACAGATTCCTCACACTCCATACATCACTGCTTTGGTTGTTGGCCCATGACACGGCCAAAGTAACACATTGAATACCCTACATGTGTCAGGTACCTGTATGGTTGTGTGGATTACCCTGCCATGTTTGCTTTCCGCATGCTATACCTCACGCACATAGGTACACACCCATACTTAACTTTCATTACATGGTTGGTATACCCGGGTACTACCCGTTCGACTGTGACACATCCTGACAAGTTCGGCTTGTACCGCTGACTTCCGCATTTTGGCAGCCTGTTGTACTCATTGGTTGGATGCCACCTTTTCCTATGTGCAGGATGGGATATATTCCATACAAATATCCGACTGTAGTGGACAACACCTCCCCACAGTCGACGGTAGGGTTGCCACCTTTTCAATTGGCCAAAGTGGGACATTTTTGGTACAAACATCACATTTTACAGGCCGACACATACCCACGGTCAGTACACAGGATAGAACTCTTGCCTATATAAATGCTTATTGTTGTAGCATTTTAGTTGCTTATTCTGTTTCTTATAACATTTATGTAATTTAGATACAGAAAACCTGTTTAATGCAACTATTACATAACGTATAGGGAATAATTTTGTCCTATAATCTCAGGATATTTGCCATTTTTACAAGTTTTTGTCAGGACACAACTGCCCAAAGAGGGACTGTCGATCGCAAAGTGGGACAGGTGGCAATCCTAGTCGATGGTACGGATAATACCGTTCCTTTCAGCCTACATGTGTCCTTATTGTTGTAGCTGTTTATATGCTCCTTTTGTTTCATTTACATGCTTATTCTATTTCCTATCACATTTGGTATGTGAAATATGGACATACCTTTTGTATGTGACTATTACATGCCTTATGGGATATGTTTTGGACATACGGTCGCTAGATATCTATATTTCTCGTGTATTTTGTTATGGACATATCTGCCCAGCTGTTTACCCTCCCTCACATTATGGGTCAGCTGGTGACCCTCACCATTGGGCTGGACATACCTACTGGCGGCTCGCTAACATATGATGCTTTTCACTTCCACTTGGTATGGCTATCTACACTGCGTTGGACTACGGCCACATGGTCTTCCATGTCATTTGTTCGCGGGATAGGGACCCATTATTCCCTACTGTGCATTTGTGTTTGCTTCTTCACTTTGTGTTTGCAGGTACTTTCTTGCATGCTTTGCATATGTTTCAGTATCCACGGACGCTGACAGATGTGATTACTATCTTGCAACTTGTTATATGCAAGCATTTTAGGTTGCACGTCGACAGCTGCCATTTCCACGCCTCCATGCGGCACTTCGACATGCCCTATGCACTCGCGCTCCTTTCCTGTGCACATGGCTGTGTCTGCAGCACACCTTCATTAATATGCATTTGGCGCTACTGTGCCATCTTCATGCCGCATTGTCAGTGCAAGCCTACCGCCGTACTTGCGCCGAGCTTCATGAATCCGGGGGAATGTCATGTGCATCAATGTTTCTGCACATCAATATCTGGGTATAATCATACACACACACACACACACACACATATATATATATATATATATATATATATATATATATATATATATATATATATATATACACACACACATTTAGATATATAGATAGATATAAATTTGTCTGCCGGATACACGATGGCTTGCACGGAGTGTATGAGTAGAGTAAGACGCCATGCAGCCATCATGTCCGACGAGCGATCCAGGAACAGCTTGTAGGGGCATGTAAGAGAGCTCCTAAAATGTCTCCTACACGGACAGGGCTGGGATATGCAAATTACCTCACTTGCAGCCGAAAGGCATGCAAATGAGATAAATTTGCAATCCAGGAAGCACAAACCTGTCTGAGTAGGAGCCGTGTTAGCTGCAGAAATGTACTCAGTTGACAACTGAGTACCGTTCTGCAAATAGCACAATGGAGCCTTGTCAGATCCAAATAAAGGTTGCATATGGTTGAGGAAGCATGCCAATGGTCAAATAAACCGCCATTGGAAATGTTCCCAGATGCAAAATTAAAATAAAAATACTTTTTTTTTTCGGCGATTTCTGATGTTTAAGCGTAGCACAGTGCCGGGCAAATGGGGTGCACTAAAAAAATCATACAATAAGAAAATAAAAGCCACAAACGTGGAATCTATGAAAACTGTTAAATTACAATGTAAGGGAATAGCAGGCTGAAGACAACATGGCCACCGAGTAGGGGTTGCTAAGGGGAGAAGCCCAGTCTAAGACATGTAACCAAGCATTAGTAGGCAATCCTATGTAAATGAGTGTTAGGATAGTGAATCACACTTTTACATAGCAAATGAGCACAGTCAGTGGAGTGTAGGAGTAGGATATGGGGAGTAACAGAGTAGGAGATAGGTGACATCACAAGGGGGGTATGTATGAAAGTAGTGAAGCTCATAGGAGCAGAGTGGCATGTGTCAGCTGTCAGTTAGACATCATGGAAAGAGGTGTGTCAACAGGTAGGCCAGGGAAAGCCAAGAAATGGAAGGTGTATATTGTGGATAATACCAAAGTTTCTTGCTGAGCGGGTATGCGTGTGTGTGCGTGCCTGTAAACTCGAGTAAGACAGAGTGCGTGCGTGAAAGCATGAGTGCGCGCGTTTAAGCCGGAGTAAGCATGTATAAGGCTGTTTAAAGACCTGTAAGCACATTTGCACTGGTGTGTGCACGTTTTAACCCAAATAAGCAAGTTTTAGTCCGTCTAAGCATGTGTGCGTGCTGTGAGCTGCTGTGAGCATGTTTGCACTTGTATGCGTGTCGCTCCCCCCTGAGGAAACAGAAAGGAAAAAGGAAGCACAACAAATAGTAGGAAGCTACCAGGGAATACTAGTAGAGCTAGCAGGTGAAAACAATCAGAATCAGGCAATTACACAGGCAGAACACTAGCCCAGCCCAGCACTTAAAACTCTGCAAACAACAGTGCAGTTTGTTTCTCTCAAGAGACACTGCAACACTGGAGTAAGCTACTAGAAGTGAAAACTGAAAAAGCTTCACTCAGACAAAAAATGCTAGGGGCTGCCATTGCTGTTATAAGGCGACATATGCAACATGCTGAGGGTGGTGACAATGCAAATGCTGCTGGACAACCCACAGTGAGGAGACAGAGAAGAGTGTACAGGCCCAGGGTCACCTACCAGGGGTTACATGAGCTGGAGATAGTGGAGCGCTATAGAGTGGACAGAGACCTCCTGCAGCAAATTGTTGAGCTGTGCAGGCCATGCCTCACACACAGAACCAACAGAGGGAACCCATCCCAGTGGAAACCAAGGTATGTGTTGGCCTAAGAATACTAGCAACAGGTACCTTCCAGAGACCAACTGGTGATATGATGGGGATATCACAGGCATCAGCATCCAGGGTACTGCACCAGTTCCTGGATGCCATGTCAGCACATGTCGGTGATCATGTATATTTCCCCAATTCCCGTGAGGTATTGGCCAGCAATATACGTCTCTTCCAGCAAATAGCAGAATACCCTGAGGTAGTGGGTGCAATAGACTGCATGCATATACGCATCAAAGCACCAGCCGGTGAGCGGGGTAGGGCCTACATTAACCGCAAGGGCTTCCCCTCCATCAACTGCCAGGTCATGTGTGATGCCCAGGGCATAATAATGAATGTGTGTGCTGGCTGCCCTGGAAGCTACCATGATTCCCATATCTGGCATCTGACGCAGCTGTACCAGACATTTGCCAATGGGGACATCCCACATGGTCACTTAGTGGGGGATGCTGGCTATGCACTGGAGCCATGGCTGATGACACCCATCAGAAATGCACACACACCTGAACAGGAATGCCATAATGAGGCACATGCACAAACACGAAATGTAATTGAGCGTGTGTTTGGGTTGCTCAAGTCACAGTTCCGGTGCCTGGACACATCTGGTGGAGCCTTGCAATACTCACCAACTACATGTACCCAAATTGTCATGGTATGTGCTATGCTACATAATATGATTCTGTGAAAACAGCTGCAGCAGGACCAGCATAGGCCTGGGCCAAACAGCCCCCCACCATTGCCAAGGCCATCACAGGCAGAGCGTGACTCGGAGGAGGAACAACCTGAGCCTGCCCCAGTAGGCAGAAGGAGGCGTGCCCAGTATGCCTTGGCCTTGGCAAAGAGGCAATGCATAGCACATACACTGGCTCAGTAGGAACCCTGGAAATGATACCTCTCTCTGACTCCCACATATAGTGAAAGGGATGCCTAAGTTGACACAACCTGCTTTCAAACATGTGCAGGGAGTGTAGTATGTGCATCCGACATAGGCAGCCCTGCAGCACCACCTGAGGCATGATTGCCATGTGTTAAGCAATGTAAGGTAGTGCTAAACAGCATTTACCACCATGTAGTATATGCAAACTTGATGACCTTGAGTATCATCCTACCCTCACCAAACATGATGCCACAATATGAAGACAAGATGATCAATTACAACAATTGGCTTAAGTATTGGTGTCAGTGAAAGGGGATCCAATGCCTGTCAGCCTGGGATGACATGCTCGACAAGACATGATGCTTCACTAGGGATGGCTTTCACCTGTCACCTGTGGCCTTTTGGATATTGCCAAAGGCTCTTGTCACCCCATAGTGCCTTTTTAGGTAAGGCTCAAAAGACAAACCCACCTCCATAGGTATCACAAGGGATAAGAAACTAGAAGTAATGCTACTCAATGCCAGAAGTCTAAACTGCAAGATGCATGCACTCCAAACTCTCCTCAGCATGGAGAATGTTGATATCTGTGCAGTAACAGAAACCTGGTTCAAGGCTCCCAAGAGCACCCTAGCACTAACAGGTTACACCTCATACCATGCTTTACAGCTGCAAAACATGGAACAAACTACAAAAGGAGGGTGAGTATCAATATTTGTCAAAGATACCCACACCCCCAGGTTGGTGGCACAGCATGAAGCATCAGAGACTATCCATGTGCAACTAACAGTGGGTAAAACCGCCTTCCAGTTCATAGCCTGCTACAGACCACCCTCCTAAACCCAGGAACCACACTTGGCTGACTGGAGAACACATGAAAATATGAAGGTCTCCCCAAACACCATTATATTGGGTGACTTCAACTACCCAAACATAGACTGGGAGCATTACCCTAGCTGCAACACCCTAGCCCAAAGGTTCCTAGAATTTATAAACTCAAATGCTATGGAACAACTTGCTACCACTCCCACAAGAGGGAAAACATACTGGACCTGATCATCACCAACATGGGGACTCTATGCCCAAGACCAGAAGTGTATCCCTCACTGGTAAGATCAGACCATAGAGTAATCTCACTGGATATTCACATCCCGACCCCAGCCCATGGCCAGAAAACCACAGTGAAAAATTTCACTAAAGCAAATGTCACACTCCTCAAAACCGAGGTGGAATCCTTCACAGCCCCTGTGCCTGTGGAAAATATGGCCCAGACCTCAGAACCCTTTATAAACGCATTCTATGAACACCTTCAGGAATGCATGGATCATGCAATCCCAAATAAAACCAAGATCCAATCCTCCAAAGGCAGGCATCCTGTCTGGTGGACCCCAGCCATAAAAAAACATACAATACAAGGAGGAAGCTACTATATGATAGAGCAAAATCCCAAAAGGGAAGGCATCTCTGATCAGTATTATTGAAAAACTATGGCCACACATAAAATCGTCTAAGGCCATCTTTGAGATAAAAATTGTACAGGACACTAAGGATAATCACAAGGCTTTCTTTAGTTATGGTAGGAACCTGGGTGGGAATTCCCAGATATGCTCAGAATTAGTCCAAAATGACAAACAATACACCAAACCCACAGACATTGCCAACATCCGAGCTGACAGGTTCAGTGCAAACTCCCCCCCCCCCAAAGGGCAAATATCTATCCCAGCAGAGTGCTGGCCCCCTGACATCTCAGATGCTCAGGTAACAGCCAGCCTCTCCAAAGCAAAACACACAGCATCAATGGGACCAGACAGTGTCCTGGGCTGTGTCCAACATGAACCCCAAGAAGAATTGAACACAAACATAAAACCACTGTTCAATCTCAGCCTTACCACAGGATATGTACCCAAAGAGCAGTGTACAGCAACAGTGGTCCCTCTCCACAAAGGTGGTGCCTCAATGGATACTGCAAACTATTGGCCCAGAAGCCTGACTAGCTTGGTCTGCAAAGCTATGGAAAGGATCATCATGGACCTCAGAAATAAAGATATTGGGGACCTACAGACACTGGATCCTACCCAGTTTGGCTTTGTTAAGGGCAGATCCTGCCTCTTAAACCTGGTTGAGTCATTTGAAACAGTCACCAAGGCCATTGATGAGGGAAGGTGGTCCACACAGCCTACCTGGACCTCGCAAAAGCCTTCCATACAATACCCCACTTGGTCATTATAGATAAGCTCACCAGCTTCAATATAAACCCCTATGTCACTAGATGGGTTGCAAACTGGCTCAAGGACAGAACCCACATGGTCAGAAATGCTGGAGCCATGTCAGACCCCAAACCAGCTACAAGTGGCATCCCACAAGGCTCAGTCCTGGGACCTCCCTTGTTTGGTATATATTTCTCGGAGGTACAGGCCAACACAGAAGGACTGTGGCTGAACAAGTTTGCAGATGACTGCAAACTCAGGGCCATAATCGACCCTCCAGCTGACACAAGCATGCTACAAAAGGGCCTCATAGAAACAGACAACTGGTGCCAGAGCCATGTCCTCAAGCTAAACGCAAAAAGGGTATAGTCATCCCCTTTGGCAAAAACTAAGTGCCCACAAATTACCACATAGGTGGTAACCCATTAAGTATGGAAGAAGTGATAAGGGACCTGGGGACCCAAGTTGATAGCAATCTCTCATTTGACAACCACGTGGCCAAAGTGTTTAGAAAAACATTTCATATAGCCCACCTAATCATGAAGGTATTCACATCTAGATCAGGGAGGTCATCGTGCCTCTTTACTCATCCCTCATCAGGCCCATAATTGAGTACAATGCCCCTTGTGGGATGTACCTTATCAGACACCTGCAGCAGCTGGAAAGACCACAAAAGTACCTCACCAGGAGGATCAAAGGGCTCAAACACATGCCATTTGCTGCCTGGTTAAAGAAACTGCAGCTCCACTCAGTGGCATACCGCCTGCCCAGAGGTGATCTGTGCCTGATGTATAAAGCCATGTCCAACCTGGAATCAATGGACATGCTGCACCTTGGAAAATCAGAATCCCATCAAGCTACGCTCAAGAGACCTGAACCTCAGGACTGAAATAAATAGGACATGCTGGAGTGACAGATTCATAACCCAGAGGCTCCCTCCACTCTTGAGTAAACTCCCACTCCAGGTTAGCCAGAGTCCCTCATTGACTCTCTTCAAGAGGAATCTGGATGAGTGGATGGGAGATTGTAGGTTTACCCTGGGTATCACTTCTATGTCACTGTTAGACAGAGGCACAGTATACTAACCTTGAAAAATGTCATGGCAAACTCCACTTAAAATGTGTGTTGAAAGCCAAACACACTCTGGCTAGGATTATAAATGCCCTAGGGCAGATAGCCTAGTATGAACCTATGAACAGAATCACACACACCAACTAGTACAACTGTGGTCAATGTGGAGTAATGTTTGGCAATGTCCACCCAAGTTGGTGAATACACAGCAATGTTGGACAAGCCTGGTTTAAGTAGGCCATAGCTGAACAAAATGCAACATGCTCATAGTTGCCCAACTGGCCCTTAACCAGTCTGGTCTGCTCAGTATGAACATTTAAAGCAGTGATGGGACTCAAACCCATGATACTGTGCACCATAGTGAAAGTACTGAACCAGTACACCATGACAGTATTGCAGTGTTCAGCCAGTATGAAAGAATGTTGACAAGTCTTTGCAAACTATCCCATGGAAACCCTGCAGGCACAGCACAATCCCTGTTGAGTTATGACACAAAGGAGTCTGGCAGTAAGAACACAACATGACTTCCAACACACACAGTATAAATGTCAATATTGGTCATGTTCACACACAGCCACAAATGTAGTGGACTTCAGATCACAACATATGGAAAGGTCACACTGGGCATGCTCACACACTTGGATAAATGAGACATATGTCAGGCAACAAACCATGGAAAGCCTGAACTGGGCATGCTCACACACTTAGGCCATGTCTGAGTATAGCAGTCGGCCACACATATCTGGCAGTTGTATGTGTTAAGCCAGGAACCTCCCACGATCCAGCAATCTGCCCTGTGCACACAGTTAAATGACAACAGACACATATATTAATATACTGGAACCCTGTCATGATCAAACATGTTACGCAGATACACAAGTTGTTCATAGAAACTGGGAAAGCTACGGCAATAAAGACCTGCAAACAGTATCAGCAACAAATATTGTGCATCCCCAACATAAACATAGGTGCAGAGGTCGATACTAGGCTGTCTGCCCTAGGGAATTCATAAGCCTAGGCAGAGTGTATTTGGCGTCCGCCTCCCCAGTAGAGTAGCCTACTGTGCCTCTGTAAAGTAGGTCACAGAAGGCACCCTTTAAGGCTAGTTTGCTGTGCCTCTGTCAAGCAGGGACACAGTGGAGATCCCAGGGGTGAATTTGCAATTTCCCATCCATGCGGCTGGATTTTGCTGGAAGAGGGTTGGCGAGGGGCTATGTCTAACTTTAATTGGGATTCAATTCCAGAGTGAGGGGAGCCTCTGGGTAATGAATCTGTCCCTGCAGCATGTCCTATTTAGTTTTGTGCTGAGGTTTAAGTCCCTGGAGTGTGTAGCTCTAAGGGTCTTGGATGTTATGAGGTGGAGCATGTCCATTACTTCTGGGTTTGACATGGCTGTGTACGTCAGGCATAGATTACCTCTGAGTAGGCATTAAGCAACTGAGTAGAGCTGGAGATCCTTTAGTTGAGCTGCATAGGACATCTGTGTGTAGCCCATGATCCTCTTGGGGAGGTACTGTTGTGGACACTGTAGTTGCTGCAGGTGTTGGGTAAGGTACACCCCAAAAGGGCCATTGTAGTCAAACATGGGCCTGATGAGTGACTAGTAGAGGGCCACAATGACCTCCCATGATCTACATGCAAACCCCCATGTGATAAGGAGGGCTATATAAAGGTCTTTGCAATGACTCTGTCAATGTGATTAGCAAAGGAGAGGTTATGATCTATGTTGGTCCCCAAATCTGTAAATACATCTTCTGTACTTAATGGATTACCACTTATGTGGTGATTTGTGTGCACCTTGTTTTCCCCAAAGGGGATGACTATGCATGTCTTAGCATTTAGCACGAGGCCATGGCTCTGGCAACAAGCATCCATCTCTGTGAGACCCTTATGGAGGAAGCATGTGTCAGCTGCAGTGTTGCTTATGGCCCCTGGTTAGCAGTCATCTGTGATGTTTGTTAGACATAATCCCCCCGTGTTAGTCTGAACCTCAGAGAAGTACATACCGAACAGGACAGGTCCCACAACTGAGCCCAGTGAGACACCAGTTGTAACTGGTCTGGAATTGGACATGGCACCTGCAATTCTGACCATGTGGGTTCCATCCCTGAGGCAGATAGCAACACATCTAGTGATATAGGGGTTGATATTTAAGCTGGTAAGCATATGTATGATGCCTGAGTGGGGTATTGTGTTGCAGGCTTCTGCAAGGTACAGGTAGACTGTGTGAACTACCTTGCCCTCATCCATGGCTTCAGTAACCATTTCAAAGATATGAACTATGTGTAAGAGGCAAGATCTGCCCTTAACAAAGCCGAATTGTGTATGATCCACTGTCTGGAGGCTCACAATGTTTTTGATTATGACTTCCATGATAATACGCTCCATAGCTTTTTCTACCACACTAGTCAGGCTTATGGGGTGATAGTTCCTGTGGTCCATTGTGGCACCACCTTTGTGGAGTGGGAGCACTGTATCTGTATGCCATTCTCAGGGTACATATCCTGTAGTAAGGCTAAGTTGGAACAGTGACTTAATGTGAGTGTTCAGTTCTACTCAGAGCTCATGTAGGACACAGCCTGGGACACCGTCTGGTCCCATACATATGCTGTGTTATTTGCTGTGGAGAGGGCACCTTTCACCTGTGCATCTGTGATGTCAGGGAGGTTACATTCATTTGGGATGGGCATCTGTACCCTTGGGGGTAAGGGGGGGGGGGCATTTGTGCAGACTCTGTCTGCCAGGGTGTAGGCTATGTCCGTAGGTTTGGCATATTTTGTGCTGTTATGCAACAATTCAGAGCATATCTGGGTTGTTTCCACACATATTCCTGACATAACTAAAGAAGGCCTTGTGATTATCTGTAGTGTCTGGTCAATTTCACTGTCAAAACGCAAGTGATGATTATATGAGGGATTGAAGTGTCTTGCCAATACTGTTCAGAGATGTCCTCCCTCTGTGGGATATTGCTCTGTTATGTAGTAGCTTCCTCCTTCTGTTGTACAGCTTATATATGGCCGGGTCAACCAGACAGGTCTCCTGTTTTGGAGGAGTCATGGTTTTATTTGGGATAGCATGATCAATGCATACCTGCAGGTGCTCATACAATGCGTTTGTAAAGGATTCTGCAGATTGGGCTGTATTATCCTCCAGCACGGGCCCTTTGAAGTATTCCACCCCAGTCTTCACAAGTGCAAAGTCTGCTTTTGAGAAATTCTTTACAGTGATTTCCTTGGCTGGGGGTGGGGATGGGATATGGATGTCCAGGGAAAGTTGTTTATGGTCTGATCTTAACAATGAGGGTTCTACCTCTGGTGTGGAACATAGAGTCCCCATGTTGGTGATGATCAGGTCCAATATGTATTCCCCTTGTGGGTGTGGTGACTGGTTGTGCCATAGCACATGGATCCACAAATTGTAGTGGCTGTAGGGTGATGTTGTTGAGGGCCTGAGTAGTATCCCCAGTCAATATTTGTGTACCTGAAGTCAACCACTATAATGGTGTGTGTGAAGACCTTCATATCCTACACTGTTCCCAGGAAAGCCGGGTGCGGTTCCTGGGTATGGGGGTGGTCTGAACTACACACCAAACCAAAAGGCAGTTTTGCACAATGGTAGTTGTATATGTATGGCCTGTCATGCTTAGTGCAGTGGTACCAACCCAGAGGTGTGTGTATCTGTGATGTATATGGATACACCCCCTACTTGTGTTGTGTGTTACAAGTCCTGTGGTCATGAAGCATGGTATAGAACATAACCTGGCAGTGCCAGTGTGCATATGTGACCCTGAACTAGGCGTCTGTTAATGCACAGATATTGTTATCCCCCATACTGAGGGATAGTAAAAGATGTACATTCCTCTTTGGAAAGACTGATGATGTCAGCACCCTATAAATACAGCAGGAGAAGGTAAATCATCCAGTAATGCGAATAGTGTGCTGCGCTAATGCATCTCTCTCAAGTATCATAACATAGTTAGGTAGGGGTTTGAATCCTGCAAACGCTGTGTGTGTGTGTGTGTGTGTGTGTATGTATGCAATTCTCTGTGAAAGGAATGGCCTTTTTGAAGACTGGGATAACACACTAAAAGATGTACATTCCTCTTTGGAAAGACTGATGATGTCAGCACCCTATAAATACAGCAGGAGAAGGGAAATCATCCAGTAATGTAAATAGCACGCTGTGCTAATGCGTCTCTCTCAAGTATCATAACATAGTTAGGTAGGGGTTTGAATCCTGCAAACTCTGTGTGTGTGGGAGGTGGCAGGGGGGTGTGTATGTATGCAATGCTCTGTGAAAGGAATGGCCTTTTTGAAGACTGGGATAACACACTAAAAGATGTACACTCTTTGAAAAGACTGATGATGTCAGCACCGTATAAATACAGCAGGAGAAGGAAAATCATCCAGTAATGTAAATAGCGCGCTGTGCTTATGCGTCTCTCTCAAGTATCATAACATAGTTAGGTAGGGGTTTGAATCCTGCAAACGCTGTGTGTGTGGGAGGTGGCAGGGGGGTGTGTATGTATGCAATGCTCTATGAAAGGAATGGCCTTTTTGAAGACTGGGATAACACACTAAAAGATGTACATTCCTCTTTGAAAAGACTGATGATGTCAGCACCCTATAAATACAGCAGGAGAAGGGAAATCATCCAGTAATGCAAATAGAGTGCTGTGCTAATGCGTCTCTCTCAAGTATCCTAACATAGTTAGGTAGGGGTTTAAATCCTGCAAACGTAGGGGGTGTGTATGTATGCAATGCTCTGTGAAAGGAATGGCCTTTTTGAAGACTGGGATAACACACTAAAAGATGTACATTCCTCTTTGGAAAGACTGATGATGTCAGCACCCTATAAATACAGCAGGAGAAGGGAAATCATCCAGTAATGCGAATAGCATGCTGTGCTAATGCGTCTCTCTCAAGTATCATAACATAGTTAGGTAGGGGTTTGAATCCTACAAATGACATGTGTGTGTTTGTCACACAGTTTGTCAATGTGTTTTGCTTTTATTATTGTATGACATATTATTATAACAGTAATTTCAATGCACACATCAGGTATGTGTGTGCCACATACAGATATGTACCTGTGACCTTTAATAGTTCCTATGTGTGAAGCCTGCCTCATATGATTACAGTTGTTACCTTTGCCAGCATGTGCCGCAGCTTACCAGACCTTAGGCCATACATGTATGTTGGTGACAATGCAGGCTACTGCAGTGATCTGTGTCCTAGGCCAACTATGTGACACACACCCATGAAAGCTTTGATAGATTAATGTGGGTGAGGGTTCATGTCTGGAGTATATGTCAGACATGTTAAAACACAGCAAAGTCTGTGAGTGATGGACATCCAGTGTAGGTGTATGGCAACTGTTGCCGATATGCATACAGACACCTTCTTGCTTAGGTGATACACCGAGGGACTGCAGAATACCTTTGGAAATGTGAATATCACAGGATAGACAAGATAACACTTGTCCACATGTACACACCATTACCCGTTCTACATGATGGGTGCTACCACCTACATGGTACTGTTGGAATACTATGTTAACTACATGCCGATGACAATGCTACAGTTGTGTTACAGCAATACAGCATGGCTTGGACAACAGGTATCTGTCTGTATGATACCCTTGTGGTGGTTAGGTGTGTCATGTGTAGAATGCATTGTAGGCCACTGTATGCATTTGCAGTCATGGATGGACATATCCGTAGTGTGTTGACATGTACGTGAGACTGCTATATGCCAAAGAGTATTGTTCCCAGGGATGTGTGGGGCTCAGTAAGAATGGCTACTGGTATAGTGTAGTACTGCAGGGATATCACTGACACCAGGTTCCTACATCTGTGTATCAGTTGAGGAGACACCATGTAATGACCACGGAATGTCAGGCTATGTAGGCTGTGTATAGTACCAGAATGCAGACCATTGACATATGGAAACCGTATCACCCACAGCATACTGTCAAACCATGTCATGTTCCATGCTAACCATGTTCACAAATGTACACCTGCAACTCTGTGCTGCAAACATCACACATGTACTGTCCACACCCCAACACATGCAGGCACAGGTACACACAACAGCCATGTGGCACATGTGCAGACAGTACACTTTGGGAATTAACACTGGTGTATACAAAACTACAATGACAATCATAGTTAATGCATCATGCATGCTCGAATATACCCACAATGATATCATTACACTGTACTGTTAACAACATGATATTATTACTACAGTGCTATGTAGTCACCCTGTGCATCAGCACCATGCTATCCTGTTCCTGCATCAATGTTACAGATGGCAGGAGGTGGCACAGTTTCATCATATGCACAGGGTGTGTACTTGGTTTGCCAGAGTCTGCCATTGACACATCCAATCGACATGTATGTGTGTGTGTGTTAGTGAGGGACAACAGTACAACATGGGGCAATGTTGATGCGATGTGTGTGTGTATGTGTTAGCCCTAGGTGTTAGCATTATGTGTGTGTGTATGCTTGCACACAGTTCCACCATGTGGCTGCCATATACGGGTGTTTGTGGACAGCCACAGACTGTACCTGCCAGGTCATACAGATCACTGTCTCTGGCCACGGACACTGTACCTGTGCCTGGCAGGGGTGCTACGGACAGTATCAGGTACTAAGCCAGACTGGGTACTGTCATCAGAAGCAGTGGGTTGTTGACTGGACACATGTCCCTGCTGGGACTGTCCAGAGCCACGTGCACGTGGTCTTCTAGGATGGTGTAATGACAGCACAGACCCAGCATTGCTGGGGCTGGTACTGGCACTATGGGAGCGGCTGCGGGTTTGTTGTCATCCGCGACTGCCAGCTGATGATGTTGCTGGCATACGTCCACATCGACGCCTCAACCGTCCTGCACTGTCCTGGCTCCTGGACATGTAGTTGTGGAAGAGATCTAATGTGTCCCCCCAACGTCTATCAATGACCTCGCTGATATTACGGATGGCAGCCGCAACGTCACGCATAGTGTCATTCATAGCGGTGCAATGTGCTCTAAGCTCCCTCAGACCCTGTCTGGTGTACCGTTCCATACGTGCCTGTGCCTGCATTACAGCCCGGAACATAGCTGAGGTTGAAAGACCTCTGTGGGCACGTCTGACAGGGGCAGTACGACCACGGATGCTCCCACGAGAACCCCTGGACATCTGCCTGTGTGGTACCATGTCAGGAATCTGGCCATGGCTGCTGTGAGGGGATGCATGTGCCAATGATACCACACTACCCTGGTCAATGCCCACTGTATGCTGTCCCTCAGCTAAGGACATTGGTGACAATGGATGTATCGGCAGGATGACTGTGCGCATTGATGGGGTTGACTGCTGTGTAGTGTCGATTGGCTGACCAACGACAGACCCTGTCACACCTCCCTGTGCCATTACACATGTATCATCATTATCACTATCCCCAGCAGTGGCTTCAGGTTCCCTGCTGCACTCCACCAGAGCAACATCAGAACCTGTGAGAGGAAGATAGGAAACACAGTTTACAAATGTGTACATGATGTTAGCACACAGGCACACAGGCACACATGTGCACAGGCGCACAGGAGCACATGCACACAAGCACACAGGCACACAGGCACACTCCTTAGTACAGCAGATACAAACACAGACACACCTGCAATCCAACACATACACAATACTGTTTGAGGGTGGGTGACAGTATCACAAGGAAAAACATCACTGCACACGTGTCAGCATGCAGATTATGTGTTGCACAGGAACATGCAGTGCAAGTGTAGACAGCCCTTGTTAATAACAGTATACGTGTACTTGATGGTTGTGTGTAGTTGTTCAGTGATTGTCTCCACCCTGGGACACAATGTGTACAAGGACATAACAATGTTGTGCAAGTGTTACAAGCTGAGAGTGCATATATTTGCACACACACACACAAAACATGATGGTGCTATGCAATAACTGCTATGTGTACTTTTGTGGTCAGTGGAACTGGATGTGGTGTAGTAACGTGAGCCATGATCAACATGCTTCTTGTGGTCAGTCAACAATAATAATGTGTGCCAGACAGGCAGCTAGCATGCTGTACCTGAAGTGCAGTAACATGACTACATCCACAATTACACAGCCACTTGTTACATGGGTGTGTAAGGTGGCCAATAGTGAGCATTGCCTAACATGAATGTATTATTTGTTCAAGACTGTTGCACAAAGACATGGTAGGCCTCTACCCTCAGGTATATTATGTGTGCTGCATAGAGGATAAGTGGGATACTGAAGGGTGGCCATACAGCAGGTGTCATAATTGGACATGTGTAGCAGGCTAAGGTGTAGTGTCTATGCCAAACATGTGTGTGTTGTGTACATGTGTATCAGGTATGCCTATACAATGTCCAGTACTGTGTTGCCACACATGTGTGTCATGCTCTGTGTATTGCATGTGAGTGAGGCAGCTACTGAGAATAATGGGATATGCATAGTCTCACAGCAAACATGCACAGCATGCATTATGCGTAGGTGTTACATGTGCACACACTACACCTCCATATGACATGCACATGTCATTAGCAATAGTATTGTTATTACACACTCACCAGCATGGATTGGCTGCCTTGCTGTCACTCCAGAGGGACCTGCAAAAATATGACAGTGATTGCCAGTGGCCACAACTGTGCCATTGATACTGTGAGTATGATAAAGTACAGTAGTACAACAGGTGGCTTTCACAGGTGTACAGATTATGCTCAGAATATCAATCTTGCAGAAGAATAGGCAGGTTAACAGCTACACACACAGTACATATCTCACACATGCATAAACTACCAGTACAGAGAACAGTCAACTACAGATATGGCATGTTACCTGCACACTCCATTTCAACATGCTGGGTGGCTCCGGCCTCCATGATGACACATGTTTGTGGATGTTGTTGTTGTTGGCCTGGAGCCACAACACTTAGGAGGTGCTCCTCCACACTGGTGAGGGGTGGATAGGTACCCCACCACCTGTGGCAAGCTGTTGTCTGTGGATATCAGATGCACGCTGCCGGACATGTCTAATTAAATCACTGCAGTGATGGCGTACCTGCTCATATGTCCGGTTATGCATGCCTATGTCATTTACCCGACGGACAAGATCTTGCCACAGTGCAGCCCTCTCATGCTGGTTCTGGCTGGTCCTGGAAAACAGCACAGAGAAATTCTGCACCAGGCTCTGGTGGATCTCCTGATCCTCTGCTGCTGTATAAGGTGGGTTACGCTGATGCACCATCACCCTGGAAGGAAAAGAAAAATATGTGAGCAAGTCATGTGGCACACTTAATATTCTAATGTACTGATATCACTTAACTGCCATATATAGCATCTGTCTGTCTATCAGGGGATACACATGTTCGATACCACATATCAGTGCTCAGCCCACAACTGTCTGACAGTGCCTGCCACACTCCATACAACAAACTAGTATACACCAGCACTTGGCACACTGTTTGGGATACAATGCACAACCTCACACTGGGGGTATGTATCAAGCTAATGGATGAAGAATATTGTCATCCCATGCAATGAATGCAATGCACATTTACAGTTTCAACGGTAATCCACCCTAGTCTTTGATGCCATACCCCTACCTGACATATGTGCACAGTTGTTAATATAGCCAGCATACTGCTGTCACAGAGTATACATGCTGCCAGGTACACACACATACCCTGTAACACACATGTGATTGCGGCCATGGTACAGGCATCATTACACACACATTACACATACATACAACACACAAATGTATGACGACACAGATGAGCATTAACTGTGTACCTTATAGTACTGTGTGCCCCTACTTACAGATACCTATGCATGAGGTATGTAATCTGTGCAGACTACAGGAAACACACCAGACAGTGTTACCAGGGAATGTGAACATACACCATACTGTAGTGTTTAGGCCTACAACTTCAGGTAGTACAACAGTTCATATGTGAGCTGGATTCAACAGCAGTACCACTTACTGAGCATACATGTATTGCTTCTGCCTACAATGGGACACCACAGTCGTACACAGGGAACTACAGCACAACATATGCCAATCTACTATGTTTGCATCCCGATAACTGACACATCTTTCTCTGGCCTCACACCTATGACACAAACTACCATGACAGACACAAACTCACGCTAAGCTATCACACCTTTACAGACCTTGCACACAGTCAGTGTCACACTCATTCAACCTCACATAGCTGGTATTGCACTGAGTACATGTGTGTGTGCATTGTGTCATAGGTAGGTACTATGCTATTGGCCCTGGGCCTAGGGCAGCCTAGCCATATGCTACCCTGCCCTTTGGGACACATGTAATGTGATTTTACTTGCTCCTGTGAAACGGTTACACAGAGGTGACTCACAGGGCATATTACCTATCTCCATAA